>NC_091158.1:22901780-23201780 GCF_040958095.1 Procambarus clarkii
TGACATGGCAGAAAATATTCTAAGGAAACTACTCTAAGCTTGTACTAAAGAGGCACCCTTCTTGATCCAGGAGGGGCGCATGTATAAGCAAGTACATGGGGTCGCCATGGGTTCTCCCCTAGGTGTCCTGTTTGCAAACTTCTACATGGGTACCATCGAGCAAAACGTCTTAGTCGACATGAACTTAAAACCGGCCATATACTGCAGGTGTGTTGACGACATTTTTACACAGGTACCTGATGTCAGACATCTGCAGGAGCTGAAGGAGGCGTTTGAGCAGAGTTCCGTGCTGCGTTTCACTTACGAGATGGAAATGGATGGGAAGCTGCCCTTTCTAGATGTAACAGTCATGGAAAAGAGCGGAGGTTTCCACACTGCAGTCTACACTAAGGAAACGAACATAGGAATGTGCCTAAATGCCAACAGCGACTGCCCAGACAGGTACAAGAGGAGTGTTGTTAACGCATATGTCGACCGTGCTCTCAGCCACAGCTCAGAATGGAAGCAAGTCGACGAAGAACTCTGTAGGGTAAGGCAGGTCCTAGTCAACAACGGCTTCTCCAATGGTTTCGTCGAAGACATCATAAGAAGGAAAGTGAAACGCCATGCAACCTCTGAAGAGACAACTAACACAACACCTATACCCCCTATTAGACTATTTTACTGGAACTTCTTTTCCACAGCTCATAAAACGGAGAAAAGGGTCCTGAAAGATATTGTTAATAGAAACGTTATCCCTACAGACAAAAATCAGAAGATACAATTGACGATTTACTATAAAACCAGAAAAACGGCCAGCCTACTCATGAGAAACTCTCCAGACACAAAGCAGAACGCTTTAAAAGAGACTAACGTCGTCTATGCCTTCAAATGCCCTCTTGGGGACTATTAGGGACCCCCTATTAGACTATTTTACTGGAACTTCTTTTCCACAGCTCTTAAAACGGAGGAAAGGGTCCTGAAAGATATTGTTAATAGAAACGTTATCCCTACAGACAAAAATCAGAGGATACAACTGACGATTTACTATAAAACCAGAAAAACGGCCAGCCTACTCATGAGAAACTCTCCAGACACAAAGCAGAACGCTTTAAAAGAGACCAACGTCGTCTATGCCTTCAAATGCCCTCTTGGGGACTGTAAGCTCCAAAAAAAACAGTATATAGGCAAGACAACAACATCTCTTTCTAGGCGTTTAACGATGCATAAGCAACAGGGCTCCATTAAGGAACATATAATCTCTTCCCGCAACCAAACCATCGCCAGAGAAATCCTAGTAAACAACACAGAAATCATCAATAGATACAGCGATAGCAGGCGGCTTGACATTTGCGAGGCACTACACATTAAAAAGTCAACACCAGCAATCAACAGCCAATTAATGCACAACTATATTCTACCCACCTCAAGACTCCGCTCCAATATAGAAGCATCAAGATATATGGACCAATAGGCTTTCTACAATCACTTCCATTCAATACCCATTGTTTCGTGTTCTGTCTTGTGTTGACGAAATTAATACCCTATTAATACCACCTCACCCCATCCACCTCACTCAAATGTAGATATAAACAAATCGGAGATGTGTAAGTTCTATTCAGTTGTGTATGTGTAAACTAAAGTCTTTGAAAATGTAATAAGTTTTACGAAACGCGCTCAAGTGTCGCGTCAGACTAGAAATAAAAATGAATTTTGGAGAATTGATTTTTGAATTACCACCAACAGTGAAGAGAAATGTACGAAAGATCGAGAAAATTCGTGTTAGAATTATTAATCTTACTTTTTCGGTCATATTTAATAATATATGTCTACAGGAAAGACTGCTACCAAAATATACTAATATATATATATATATATATAACTGAAAACTCACACCCCAGAAGTGACTCGAACCCATACTCCCAGGAGCAACGCAACTGGTATGTACAAGACGCCTTAATCCACTTGACCATCACGACCGGACATAATGAGGTGATAGCCGAGGCTATTTGAACCACCCCACCGCCGGCACTCGGATAGTAATCTTGGGCATAGCATTTTACCAAATCACCTCATTCTTTGGGGCACACGTGAGGAACACAAATGCGAACAAGCCTGAATGGTCCCCAGGACAATATGCAACTGAAAACTCACACCCCAGAAGTGACTCGAACCCATACTCCCAGGAGCAACGCAACTGGTATGTACAAGACGCCTTAATCCACTTGACCATCACGACCGGACATAATGAGGTGATAGCCGAGGCTATTTGAACCACCCCACCGCCGGCACTCGGATAGTAATCTTGGGCATAGCATTTTACCAAATCACCTCATTCTTTGGGGCACACGTGAGGAACACAAATGCGAACAAGCCTGAATGGTCCCCAGGACAATATGCAACTGAAAACTCACACCCCAGAAGTGACTCGAACCCATACTCCCAGGAGCAACGCAACTGGTATGTACAAGACGCCTTAATCCACTTGACCATCACGACCGGACATAATGAGGTGATAGCCGAGGCTATTTGAACCACCCCACCGCCGGCACTCGGATAGTAATCTTGGGCATAGCATTTTACCAAATCACCTCATTCTTTGGGGCACACGTGAGGAACACAAATGCGAACAAGCCTGAATGGTCCCCAGGACAATATGCAACTGAAAACTCACACCCCAGAAGTGACTCGAACCCATACTCCCAGGAGCAACGCAACTGGTATGTACAAGACGCCTTAATCCACTTGACCATCACGACCGGACATAATGAGGTGATAGCCGAGGCTATTTGAACCACCCCACCGCCGGCACTCGGATAGTAATCTTGGGCATAGCATTTTACCAAATCACCTCATTCTTTGGGGCACACGTGAGGAACACAAATGCGAACAAGCCTGAATGGTCCCCAGGACAATATGCAACTGAATGCCCAAGCTATGCCCAAGATTACTATCCGAGTGCCGGCGGTGGGGTGGTTCAAATAGCCTCGGCTATCACCTCATTATGTCCGGTCGTGATGGTCAAGTGGATTAAGGCGTCTTGTACATACCAGTTGCGTTGCTCCTGGGAGTATGGGTTCGAGTCACTTCTGGGGTGTGAGTTTTCAGTTGCATATTGTCCTGGGGACCATTCAGGCTTGTTTGCATTTGTGTTCCTCACGTGTGCCCCAAAGAATGAGGTGATTTGGTAAAATGCTATGCCCAAGATTACTATCCGAGTGCCGGCGGTGGGGTGGTTCAAATAGCCTCGGCTATCACCTCATTATGTCCGGTCGTGATGGTCAAGTGGATTAAGGCGTCTTGTACATACCAGTTGCGTTGCTCCTGGGAGTATGGGTTCGAGTCACTTCTGGGGTGTGAGTTTTCAGTTGCATATTGTCCTGGGGACCATTCAGGCTTGTTCGCATTTGTGTTCCTCACGTGTGCCCCAAAGAATGAGGTGATTTGGTAAAATGCTATGCCCAAGATTACTATCCGAGTGCCGGCGGTGGGGTGGTTCAAATAGCCTCGGCTATCACCTCATTATGTCCGGTCGTGATGGTCAAGTGGATTAAGGCGTCTTGTACATACCAGTTGCGTTGCTCCTGGGAGTATGGGTTCGAGTCACTTCTGGGGTGTGAGTTTTCAGTTGCATATTGTCCTGGGGACCATTCAGGCTTGTTCGCATATATATATATATATATATATATACATATAATAAAAAAAAGTAAATGTCAACATCTTCATCTGAACGTCAATCACTGTTATCTCTATCAATAAAAAATCCCACAGAAAATTCCATTAACGATAATGCTCCCATACATAATTTATTTAGAACGATTATTAGAGAACAAATAAATATCATAGGTAATCAATGTATTTGTAAATATGCAATATTACCTAATATAGAAACTAAAGATAAGGATTGTTATTTACAGCGACTTGAACAGCGTTATATGAAACGCCAAGAAAAATATCCATATCCAATGCATAGATAAGTTTATCAGCTATATGTCAGCCTTATTTATATGTTAAAATGGGTTTAATCATTCGAGAAGTTTTAAAAGATTTTCACCATAATCAGACGTTGTCATAACACTGGAGTATTTACTCACACCTATAATTTAGGATATTTCTGGGATGCTCTATCTAGCTTTGATATTAATTACAAAATCTATCACCAGATGAAAAAAACACAGAACATATCTTTCTTCCCAGGTAATGTCATCCTACCCAATACTAACATTTTATTAAACATTGTAGCTATGCCGTCAAATCTCACAGATCAAAGTGTTAAAATTATTTGGGTTAATATGAATGAGACAATAGATGAAATAAATGTTGCTGCAGATTTGGCTGAAATTATAAAAAGAATTTGAAAAGTCTTCCCGACTCTTTGGAAAATGGTTGCTATTTAAGTCCGTCAACCACAATAGTAAAATGGAATGACGATGAAAAGAGAATAAGCACTCCTCCTTTATCACAATTTATAAAAATTACCAAAAATGAAGCCAGCTGTGTTGATTTAAAACAATATACATTACCAATATTATGAGTATCTATTAGGCTAAGTTAGTTCAATCTCAGCAGCGACTCTTACAAAGGAGAAATAATCGATAGCCGTGTTATGAACCTTTGTCGACACACAGGACCCACGACTATTTAGCTATCGCTATTGCTCTTTCTGACTCCCTCGATGATCTTAAAAAGATTTATCACCTCTCAATGGTCGATGTATCTATACAACGCGTAATATTCTTATTGTCAACAGACAAGGAAGAGCTATTTTCACTACAACGACTACCACCAGTAAACCCACCGAATGTCTACACTTGTAACGAGCCCTTATAGAGGGGTAACATTTTCTCGTGCCCTAAACCTACAGTATCCACCAATACAACTTCCCCCAATGTATTACATCAACTCCAAAATCCTGTTGGACCCTAAGGTATTCATTCTCCTCTCACCTATCAGACTGATATTTTTATCTGACTCATCGCAACCGAGAAACCCATGGTCAAAACGTATCAAAGCCGTTTAACTTAATACACTGATCATTTGAAACAGTATTTTACTACATTTAAAGATGATCTAAATATGAATGGTAAACTCCGTTAATAATATCACCATTTTCGACATTACAATGGGCATGTATCCATGTAAAATATTTGATATAAATATGAAACCAGAAAAAGGTTCAAATATTGATGTTTCCACTGATGATTCCAACGTGGAAAGTATAAGAATATTAGAAACCACCCCTCCTAACATTGTTTATTCGCCTCATATAGGATTCGTTACCCTTGAAAATATCTGTTGAAATGAAAAGTTTGTTTTAAAGAATACAATTACAGCTTTAACAATTATATTAGCTCGAGTTACCAGCACAAACTTTATTGTTCAAAATTCCCTCGGAAATATTACCCAAAATACAATATCACCCATCAGTAATTATTTGGCTGAAATTAAAGATCCAGAATAGTTTAAATTTTAATTAATTTAAAAAAATACTACAAATTCGACAATTGATATTAATAATCTTAACAGAGCATTATAAATAAACAATATAAAGCACCTTTCCAAATCAATTTAGTTTTTGAAAAATGTATTCTAAAGACGCACACCAAACCATAAAAATTAGACAAAACAATGGAAATAGGTCAGAGATGCTAAACCCATTCCCTCTAATAACATGTTACACTCTTTTTAACTTAGCTTTACAAGAAGATGGAAAGAGTGGTGATATACAATTTGAACCGAAGGAAAATATTCGAGAAATAAATGAATTCTTTAAAAATTCCAATAATATCGACCAAGTAGTGGATTCATCCCTCATTAATGATTTAATAACTAACCTTATATATTGTGCGATCAATGAATTTGAAAACGAAAATATGGTCAGAATCGATCTCATGAACAGAATTTTGAATGTATATAAATTGTTTGAACAGTTCCTATCTACCCTTGAACATAGTTATCTCTATACACCCAATTTAGTCTTTGCCCAACTGATTTACCCTTCTTATCTGTTATGGAAACGCATGAATGAACGCATTAAAGGTTGTGTAAATATGATCATTGTCGCTATTACTTAAATAGATGAAATTCAAAACACTTTCAAACTAATTTGACCCTAATTGATAATAATAACAACAGTTACTTTATATAGCTGTTTGTATAAACCAGTTACATGACCATTATCAGCGGCAACTTAAAAATTCACAAGAGGTCTTTAAAAACAACATTGAAGAAATTTATAGAAAAACTGGGGAAAGTGAAAATTAATTATGGGAATGAGTTTAGTTTCAAATACCGAAGCTATGCACGAAAAATAATTAATGTTAATTAATCAGCTTGAGTTGACAGAACAACTCATACATAATAAACCAACGAACGAAAGTGAAGATGATGAAAGTAGTTAATAAGTATTATAGAAATAAGCATAAATAATATAAAAAAATAAAGAATTTTGTCCTCATGGTGAGGAAGTTTGTACCCATGTGAGAGGACGACACTGTTCACTGTTTATATGGGAATTTTTTGTGTTTTTTTGTTGTTTATTAATAGTAACTGATCGTTTACATATGAAAGGACAAAGTAGTCACATTGTATCTATTCCTTGTTTTCGTTAGTCAGTGTTACTGTCCCAAAGATTTCTTTTTCACAGAAACATATTAAAGATAAGAGAGCTGTGTCACCATAAGAAGGACACTGTTCTAACTTTCCCTGAGGAGGTGGTTCTGTTCTTTTATTACAACTGTGGGATATCTGGGGCTTGACTCAATTATTTAATTATTTAATTAATCAAATTTATAACGAAGGACCACCCACTTTTAAAAAAAGAGGGAAACTAATAAAAGTGATCATTAGAAACACAAGGAAGAACCAGTGTCTATGGATAAATATTAGAAAGAATAATCACTTAAAATAATGGACTGTATGGTTAATTAACTAAAGTCAGAGCCTCAAACACCTACATTGGGGGGGGGGGGGTATTGCTAGAACTTCATATATGTCTAGGAACTAGTGTGGTGCGTGCACCAGTTCATTGTTGAATAAAGAATATTGTGACCAAACTATTATAGAATCAATAGGTAAATACAAATAGAGAATATTAATGATTATTAGTATTAGAGAGCAATCATCTAAATAAACACATTTTATCTCCAGTTCTCATGACAAGCATTCAATCTGATAATATCATGAACAAGTAGAAATAATTGGAGTAATTAAATGTGTACAAAAAGTCTTAGCTTTAAGACGATTTCTATGACATCATTCACGCCTCATCCTCGTGATCTCAGGATCTCCACGTAGAAGCCCTTAGAGGTGAATAACACGAATGTAGTTAACGGCTCGTTGACTCCTCACATGCGAGCTGTAATTTAAGGGATATTACGTAGTATTGAACTAGGCTACTTAAATCTCAATATTCGTGAAATAGAAAATAAAAATTAGTGCGGTACTAACGTTGGATTTTTAGTAGTCATTCGATGTAACGACAGACTGCCCACGAAATATACAATCTCTAATGACGCATCAAGAAAGAAATATATACTTATCGAAGGGTGCAGTATATGCTGAAGTCTGCCGGTATCGCGTCTCAGTCTCAAACTCCCACAATGTTGTACACGTGGTTGAGAGTTTGGCTTGAATATCGACGCGTTATTATTTGACCGAGCACTGTAGATCACGTAGAAGAATAATTATTCGTTCTAGGTTGAGTACCAGTGTAATTCTTGCTGATAATCCCAACGTCACGTGTCTGAGACTCTGACGCCACGACTTTTTGTTGTTCAATCCGCAACACGAGCTCGCCACCCGCACACACAATGGCGTCCCTCTTCCCTCAACCCGCGTCCCCGCATTAAATTATTTATCACGAATAATACTATTTCGCGCAATTGTGGTTGAAATACTTTAATAAAGACTGGGTTGTGATTCTAGGGATTTAAATATTATTGCTTTCTCGTCTTATGGTGGTAAACGAGAAATGGAGAAGATTTTAGTTTTCTCCATGGCATTCACGTGTGACAGAAAAACTATTACTTGATAACAATTGTAACTAAAAACTCTTGGTTTAGAATTATTTGGGAGTTATGTTATCCATAAATAATTATCACATGGAATACTGATGATTTTAGAGAATCACATTCAATTCTCTAGCACACTGGCTATAAATGTGTTTAACTATATATAATCTGACGCAATACTGGTGATTGGTTTCGTAAGAATTCCAGCATCCATATGCAGATATAATGATTAGTTTATGTGAACATTACTGTTAGTAAGTTTTAGTGACTACTGTAGTTAGTACATATTAATACTGATTTATTATAATACAATAGTATTGTATTAGTGTTGGAAATTTCTAAGAACTACTACTACTACTACTATTATCATTTATTTTCCATTTAAACTTTTAGAAAGAATAAAACTATCTACATTTTTTTATTTGATGAGGGGGTATATTGAAACCCCCGAATTCTTTCATCACATCACATATTGTATAAGGTTTGATAAAGATCAGGCGACTATATTGCTGTTTGACTTTTCCATCATCATTTGTCTCTGTCTCATAACTCCTTCTTTTTCTCCCTAAAGCATTATAAACAGCCCAATTATCTATCAGTATTGCTCTCATATCTGAATATTTATGGTATTTATTGACAATATATTTGTATGACTTACTAACGCCATATTTATTTTCGGAAAAACAGTCATAATACGTTAGAATATGAGTAAAATATTGACACATGTTCAATAAAATAGAACATTTTGGATATATGATCATTTACCCGCCGACCATAAAATAAGAGTGTTATGTATGTTGTGGCTTTCATATAATCTAGCATTTCATATAAAAATGGGCGTGTTTACACTGAAGGAAAACTATTTGAGAAATTCAATTCCAAATGTTGTTGTTCATCGTATACGGTTAATGTATTATCAAAGTCAAGAACAAGAAGAACAGGTTCTTTCTTTTCTTCATTAAGATATCGCACATATTTAAAAAAAACATATCGTGAGAGAATTCTTCGGTATCTAAGTTTTTTTTACTATTAATATAATTATTACTATTATTATCATTATTGTTTACTGTTGACAATATATCAGTAAGAGTAGTAGTAGTAGTATTATTACTACTATAAGTAGCAGTAATATTAGTGGTAGTATCACTAATAGCAGCATTAGTATCACTAGAATTATTAATAGTAGTTATATTAGAAAGAAAATAGGACAAAAGTTTATTGGTATTCATTTTCAAAGACACTGTATTTTAATGTTATTTTTTTTAATAATTAATAATCTATTCATTTAATGTTTATCAAGGTAATAATAGGTAACATTGGATGACCAAATAATGTCGAAGGCATATGTTTTATTACTTCCTCAATGATATGTTTGTTAGAGTGCCGCATTTTCTCGGTGGGAAGAATATTTTTCTCCCGTAAACATTTTAAATGAATCATGGCATAGATGATAATAACACAGATATTAAGAGCTAACATTTCCATTCCTTGTAGACTAGTGTTGAACATTTCTCCATTAGACACATTTACAAATGTGTTATATAAAGTACGATGTGAACCTAACACTTTATATCGCTTATCTGCTCCAGGCATAACCAAACTGTAGGCATCTAAGCCACTTACCAGAGACCGGTCATTATTCGTGTTTAATGAATTTTTGTCATCATCTATAATTGTTTTATAAATGCTTTGTAATTCATTTATTGAACAAACAATATACACACTATTAGTGATATGGTCAAAGTAAAGATTAATATACTCACAATCTTGAGGATGGAGCTTACCACTTTGATGTCGCTCACCCTCTAATGCCAAATTCAAAATTTCAATATTTACTTCTATTGTGGGGGGAAAATACCAGGATTACTGATTAAGAGTTGAATTACATAGGAACAAAAATGTGGTACCTAGAACCATGAATTTAAAATTAAATAATATTGTAATTGTTGATAAAGTACAACACAAGAAGGCTCTTAGCTGAATACACAACCCGTTCTCGCAAATTTAATAAGTCAATATTGACTTATTAAATATGTGCATAGGTCACATACTTAACATAATAGATACCCGTAAAAAGATTCATAGAAAACACCGACCTTACCTAACCTACTTAGTATGTTAAGATAAGCATCTTATTGCTTCGCAATTACAATTATTACCTAACCTATAATAGGTATAGGTTAAGTAATAATTGTAATTACGAAGCAATAAGATGCTTATCTTAAGATACTAACAAGGTTAGGTAAGGATGGTGTTTTCTATGAATCTTTTTAAGGGTATCTATTATGTTTAGTATATCACCTATGCACGTAGTTAATAAGTCAATATTGACTTTACGAATTTGCGAGAACGGGTTGGAATACAAGGTTCCTATGCTGGATTGTAAGTCCACTCATCTGTGACCTTGATACTGATAATGGGCAACAGCAGGTAGGATCCTTAAGGCTGATCTGGCTCATATACTGCAGAACACAATATACCTGCAGGTACACCCACACATTTAATAGGCAATTTTTACATGAATATAATTAAACAGCTCTATGACATGAAATCAAGCACTGGCCAGGTTCATGATCTAGGACCTGAACTAAATATACATTTTAGCCTAGTCCTAGGAATATATGTGACGTTGCAAACAAGGTAAAATCACACAAAGGTATATGGAAATATGCATAAAAAATTATTATATGCCATAAAATAAACAAATTTGATAAATTAAGATTAATGGATATGGCAATTCTGATTATAGGAATATTCAGAAATAAAAGAGATTCATTCACTGAAATGATTAAGTCAGAACTTACTTGATGATGAGGCGTGGCCGCGCTGCCTAACGACCCTCAATTTATATATGAATGTATAATGTTATATAGCATGGTCCCCAGGACTATGGGTTCGAGTCACTTCTGGGGTGTGAGTTTTCATTCGCATATAGTCCTGGGGACCATTCAGGCTTGTTCGCATTTGAGTTCCTCATGTGTGCCCCAAAGAATGAGGTGATTTGGTGAAATGCTATGCCCAAGATTACCATCCGAGTTGCCGTCGGGGAAGTGGCTCAAATAGCCTTGGCTATCACTTCCTTTTGACGGCCGTGATGGTCAAGTGGATTAAGGCGCCCTGTAGTTACCAGTTGCGTTGCTCCTGGGAGTATGGGTTCGAGTCACTTCTGGGGTGTGAGTTTTCATTCGCATATAGTCCTGGGGACCATTCAGGCTTGTTCGCATTTGTGTTCCTCACGTGTGCCCCAAAGAATGAGGTGATTTGGTGAAATGTTATGCCCAAGATTACCATCCAAGTTGCCGTCGGGGAAGTGGCTCAAATAGCCTTGGCTATCACTTCCTTTTGACGGCCGTGATGGTCAAGTGGATTAAGGCGCCCTGTATTTACCAGTTGCGTTGCTCCTGGGAGTATGGGTTCGAGTCACTTCTGGGGTGTGAGTTTTCATTCGCATATAGTCCTGGGGACCATACAGGCTTGTTCGCATTTGTGTTCCTCATGTGTGCCCCAAAGAATGAGGTGATTTGGTGAAATGCTATGTCCAAGATTACCATCCGAGTTGCCGTCAGGGAAGTGGCTCAAATAGCCTTGGCTATCACTTCCTTTTGACGGCGGTGATGGTCAAGTGGATTAAGGCGCCCTGTAGTTACCAGTTGCGTTGCTCCTGGGAGTATGGGTTCGAGTCCCTTCTGGGGTGTGAGTTTTCATTCGCATATAGTCCAGGGGACCATTCAGGCTTGTTCGCATATATATATATATATATATATATATATATATATATATATATATATATATATATATATATATATGTATATATGTCGTACCTAATAGCCAGAACGCACTTCTCAGCCTACTATTCAAGGCCCGATTTGCCTAATAAGCCAAGTTTTCATGAATTAATGTTTTTTCGTCTACCTAACCTACCTAACCTAACCTAACCTAGCTTTTTTTTGGCTACCTAACCTAACCTTACCTATAAATATAGGTTAGGTTAGGTTAGGTAGGGTTGGTTAGGTTCGGTCATATATCTACGTTAATTTTAACTCCAATAAAAAAAATTGACCTCATACATAGAGAAAAGGGTTGCTTTATCATTTCATAAGAAAAAAATTATAGTAAATATATTAATTCAGGAAAACTTGGCTTATTAGGCAAATCGGGCCTTGAATAGTAGGCTGAGAAGTGAGTTCTGGCTACTAGGTACGACATATATATATATATATATATATATATATATATATATATATATATATATATATATATATATACATATGTCGTACCTAATAGCCAGAACGCACTTCTCAGCCTACTTTTCAAGGCCCGATTTGCCTAATAAGCCAAGTTTTCATGAATTAATGTTTTTTCGTCTACCTAACCTACCTAACCTAACCTAACCTAGCTTTTTTTGGCTACCTAACCTAACCTTACCTTTAAATATAGGTTAGGTTAGGTTAGGTAGGGTTGGTTAGGTTCGGTCATATATCTACGTTAATTTTAACTCCAATAAAAAAAAATTGACCTCATACATAGAGAAAAGGGTTGCTTTATCATTTCATAAGAAAAAAATTATAGTAAATATATTAATTCAGGAAAAGTTGGCTTATTAGGCAAATCGGGCCTTGAATAGTAGGCTGAGAAGTGAGTTCTGGCTACTAGGTACGACATATATATATATATATATATATATATATATATATATATATATATATATATATATATATATATATATATATATATATATATATATATATATATATATATATTATTAAATATGACCGAAAAAGTAAGATTATTAATTCTAACACGAATTTTCTCAATCTTTCGTACATTTCGTTTCACTGTTGGAGGTAAATCAAAAATCAATTCTCCAAAATTCATTTTTATTTCTAGTCTTGACGTGACACGAGCGCGTTTCGTAAAACTTATTACATTTTCAAAGACTTTAGTTCACAAATACACAACTGAATAGAACTTACGCATCTCCGATTTTATATCTACATTTGAGTGAGGTGGAAGGGGTGATGTGACATTAACACAAGACAGAACAAGATGTGGTATTAATAGGGTATTAATTTCATCAATACAAGACAGAACAAGAGTATTAATAGGGTATTAATTTCATCAACACAAGACAGAACACGAAACAATGGATATTGAATAGAAGTGTTTGTAGAAAGCCTATTGGTCCATATTTCTTGATGCTTCTATATTGGAGCGGAGTTTTGAGGTGGGTAGAATATAGTTGTGCAATAATTGGCTGTTGATTGCTGGTGTTGACTTCTTGATGTGTAGTGCCTCGCAAACGTCAAGCCGCCTGCTATCGCTGTATCTATCGATGATTTCTGTGTTGTTTACTAGGATTTCTCTGGCGATGGTTTGGTTATGGGAAGAGATTATATGTTCCTTAATGGAGCCCTGTTGCTTATGCATCGTTAAACGCCTAGAAAGAGATGTTGTTGTCTTGCCTATATACTGGGTTTTTTGGAGCTTACAGTCCCCAAGAGGGCATTTGAAGGCATAGACGACGTTAGTCTCTTTTAAAGCGTTCTGTTTTGTGTCTGGAGAGTTTCTCATGAGTAGGCTGGCCGTTTTTCTGGTTTTATAGTAAATCGTCAGTTGTATCCTCTGATTTTTGTCTGTAGGGATAACGTTTCTATTAACAATATCTTTCAGGACCCTTTCCTCCGTTTTATGAGCTGTGGAAAAGAAGTTCCTGTAAAATAGTCTAATAGGGGGTATAGGTGTTGTGTTAGTTGTCTCTTCAGAGGTTGCATGGCTTTTCACTTTCCTTCTTATGATGTCTTCGACGAAACCATTGGAGAAGCCGTTATTGACTAGGACCTGCCTTACCCTACAGAGTTCTTCGTCGACTTGCTTCCATTCTGAGCTGTGGCTGAGAGCACGGTCGACATATGCGTTAACAACACTCCTCTTGTACCTGTCTGGGCAGTCGCTGTTGGCATTTAGGCACATTCCTATGTTTGTTTCCTTAGTGTAGACTGCAGTGTGGAAACCTCCGCCCTTTTCCATGACTGTTACATCTAGAAAGGGCAGCTTCCCATCCTTTTCCATCTCGTAAGTGAAACGCAGCACGGAACTCTGCTCAAATGCCTCCTTCAGCTCCTGCAGATGTCTGACATCAGGTACCTGTGTAAAAATGTCGTCAACATACCTGCAGACATACCTTTCCTGTAGACATATAGGAGAGGTGACAAGTCGCCAATATATGTCATTTTAAAAAAAGACGAATATCTGGCGAAAATGAACATCATACTCTCTGACCAAACTAAGTTCCAAAGGGTAACGAAGGACACTACAGCCGAATTAAAAGCAAAGGTCAACAAACTGATCGAAACTGTGAACGCCAAGAAATCCGGACTCCACCTGCCAAAGATCATTGGGGAATATAAACCTGGATATGCGTATGGAAATGTCAAGACGCACAAGCCTGGAAACCCACTTCGGCCAATCATTAGCCAGATACCCACACCCACGTACAGACTGGCGAAGCGACTCAACGGCCTGCTGACTCCTAATGTTCCTTGCGCCTTCAGCCTGAAGTCTCCAAAGGAATTTGTTGACTTACTGCGGGGCACACGGGCCACAGGGATAAGAGCCTCGTTGGACGTAGAATCGCTGTTTACCAACGTACCTGTGGACGAGACAATCGGAATGATAGCCGACAGAGTGTATCGTGATCCAGCCTGTACTCCTCTTGACATACCAGAAAATATTCTGAGGAAACTACTCCAAGCTTGTACTAAAGAGGCACCCTTCTTGAGCCCGGATGGGCACATGTATAAGCAAGTAGATGGGGTCGCCATGGGTTCTCCCCTAGGTGTCCTGTTTGCAAACTTCTACATGGGTACCATCGAGCAAAAAGTCTTAGTCGACATGAACTTGAAACCGGCCATATACTGCAGGTATGTTGACGACATTTTTACACAGGTACCTGATGTCAGACATCTGCAGGAGCTGAAGGAGGCATTTGAGCAGAGTTCCGTGCTGCGTTTCACTTACGAGATGGAAAAGGATGGGAAGCTGCCCTTTCTAGATGTAACAGTCAGGGAAAAGGGCGGAGGTTTCCACACTGCAGTCTACACTAAGGAAACAAACATAGGAATGTGCCTAAATGCCAACAGCGACTGCCCAGACAGGTACAAGAGGAGTGTTGTTAACGCATATGTCGACTGTGCTCTCAGCCACAGCTCAGAATGGAAGCAAGTCGACGAAGAACTCTGTAGGGTAAGGCAGGTCCTAGTCAATAACGGCTTCTCCAATGGTTTCGTCGAAGACATCATAAGAAGGAAAGTGAAAAGCCATGCAACCTCTGAAGAGACAACTAACACAACACCTATACCCCCTATTAGACTATTTTACAGGAACTTCTTTTCCACAGCTCATAAAACTGAGGAAAGGGTCCTGAAAGATATTGTTAATAGAAACGTTATCCCTACAGACAAAAATCAGAGGATACAACTGACGATTTAATATAAAACCAGAAAAACGGCCAGCCTACTCATGAGAAACTCTCCAGACACAAAACAGAACGCTTTAAAAGAGACTAACGTCGTCTATGCCTTCAAATGCCTTCTTGGGGACTGTAAGCTCCAAAAAACCCAGTATATAGGCAAGACAACAACATCTCTTTCTAGGCGTTTAACGATGCATAAGCAACAGGGCTCCATTAAGGAACATATAATCTCTTCCCACAACCAAACCATCGCCAGAGAAATCCTAGTAAACAACACAGAAATCATCGATAGATACAGCGATAGCAGGCGGCTTGACGTTTGCGAGGCACTACACATCAAGAAGTCAACACCAGCAATCAACAGCCAATTATTGCACAACTATATTCTACCCTCCTCAAGACTCCGCTCTAATATAGAAGCATCAAGAAATATGGACCAATAGGCTTTCTACAAACACTTCTATTCAATATCCATTGTTTCGTGTTCTGTCTTGTGTTGATGAAATTAATACCCTATTAATACCACATCTTGTTCTGTCTTGTGTTAATGCCACATCACCCCTTCCACCTCACTCAAATGTAGATATAAAATCGGAGATGCATAAGTTCTATTCAGTTGTGTATTTGTGAACTAAAGTCTTTGAAAATGTAATAAGTTTTATGAAACGCGCTCGTGTCGCGTCAAGACTAGAAATAAAAATGAATTTTGGAGAATTGATTTTTTATTTACCTCCAACAGTGAAACGAAATGTACGAAAGATTGATGAAAATTCGTGTTAGAATTATAAATCTTACTTTTTCGGTCATATTTAATAATATATGTCTACAGGAAAGACTGCTACCAAAATATACTAATATATATATATATATACAGTTGGTTTACGAAGACAAGGTTTTCAGTAGCAGACAAAAACCAACTGTATACTGCCGTTATGTAGATGACATATTCGTAATAGTAAAAGACTCAGATGAACTAATTGACCTAAAAAGACACCTTGAGAGAGAGTCAGTACTCCGATTTACACATGAAAATAGTGAAAATAACAGTCTGCCATTCCTGGATGTACTAATAACAAAAACAGGAACCTCTTTAAGCAGCAACATATCTACTAAGCCCACCAACATAGGATTATGCCTGAACGGTAGAAGTGAGTGCCCCGAAAGATACAAAGCCAGTGTTCTCAATGCTTATATTCGTCGAGCGCTTACCCACTGCTCTGAATGGAGCAACGTGAGTAGAGAGTTTGAAAGAGTAACTCAGGTAATGGTGAACAACGGATATAGCAACGCGGAAATAAACGCTGCTATAAGAAGACACTTGGACCGTTGGTATAATCCAGAACCTAGAACAGAAACCACAACATCTCCAATAAAATTATATTACAAATCAACCATGCACAGTGAACATATAAAAGAGGAAAGAATAATGAAAGAAATAATCCGTAAAGGAGTAAAAAGCACTACACCTAACCAAAACATAAACCTGATAATTTTCTAGAAAACCAAGAAGACTTCCGAACTCCTTATCAAAAACAGCCCGAAGCCGACGGAGAACCCTCTACAGCAGTCAAGCGTTGTATATATGTATACTTGCCCCCACGAAGGATGTAACCTTCAATCTAAGTACATAGGTATGACGTCGACCAAGCTGACAAGGCGTTTGACATACCATCTTCAATCCGGTGCCCCTAGGAATCACATGAGACAAGCCCATGACATCACTCTTACAAGAGAAATGTTGAACAAGAACACCTGCATAATAGACAAAACCCAAGATGCAAGAAGATTGCAAATTCTTGAGGCAATTCACATAAGAGTAGAGCGACCTACCATGAACACCCAAATCACGGAACTATTTACTCTACCCACCATGAGAGTAAGGACAAGACCAGAACATAACGATGCCAACACAGAAGACAATGTCCAACATAATGGGCCAATTACAATGGATTAATCTTTGTGTTTAGATAGGAGCTGCCTCGTATGGGCCAATAAGCCTTCTGCAGTTACCTCTATGTTTCACCTCACATTTATCCCTTATGTATCCCTCCATGTTTTCACCTTTATTGTAATATCACCTGACCCAGTGAGGGTATAAAATTAACTAGTATTATAAGATCTGTTCACTTGAGAATGAACCATGGAGGTTCGAAACGTTGTGCAAATTATATAAATAAGTGTAATACACTCTATAGTAAATCACTTCTTTTCTTCACCTTAAAAGTACGAAAATGAGGTTTGGAGAACTCCTATTTCAATTAAGCCCTGATGCTAAGAAAATAGTTAGAGGGATAGAAGCCCTAAACCAGAAAATAATAAATACAGAATATGCGGTCATATTCAATGAAACATGTTTGAAAGAAAACCTGCTGCCAGTATACACCAATATATATATATATATATATATATATATATATATATATATATATATATATATATATATATATATATATATATATATATATATATATATATATATATATATATATATATGTATGTATATATTATTAAATATGACCGAAAAAGTAAGATTAATAATTGTAACACGAATTTTCTCAATCTTTCGTACATTACGCTTCACTGTTGGAGGTAAATCAAAAATCACTTCTCCAAAATTCATTTTTATTTCTAGTCTGACGCGACACGGGCGCGTTTCGTAAAACTTATTACATTTTCAAAGACTTCACAAATACACAACTGATTAGAACTTACGTCTCTCTGATATTATATCTACATTTGAGTGAGGTGGGAAGGATGATGTGGCATAACACAAGACAGAACAGGGGGGGATATTAATAGGGTATTAAAAGTATCAACACAAGACAGAACAGAAACAATGGGTATTGAATAGAAGTGTTTGTAGAAAGCCTATTGGTCCATATTTCTTGATGCTTCTATATTGGAGCGGAGTCTTGAGGTGGGTAGAATATAGTTGTGCAATAATTGGCTGTTGATTGCTGGTGTTGACTTCTTGATGTGTAGTGCCTCGCAAACGTCAAGCCGCCTGCTATCGCTGTATCTATCGATGATTTCTGTGTTGTTTACTAGGATTTCTCTGGCGATGGTTTGGTTATGGGAAGCGATTATATGTTCCTTAATGGAGCCCTGTTGCTTATGCATCGTTAAACGCCTAGAAAGAGATGTTGTTGTCTTGCCTATATACTGGGTTTTTTTGGAGCTTACAGTCCCCAAGTGGGCATTTGAAGGCATAGACGACGTTAGTCTCTTTTAAAGCGTTCTGTTTTGTGTCTGGAGAGTTTCTCATGAGTAGGCTGGCCGTTTTTCTGGCCTACTCATGAGAAACTCTCCAGACACAAAACAGAACGCTTTAAAAGAGACTAACGTCGTCTATGCCTTCAAATGCCCACTTGGGGACTGTAAGCTCCAAAAAACCCAGTATATAGGCAAGACAACAACATCTCTTTCTAGGCGTTTAACGATGCATAAGCAACAGGGCTCCATTAAGGAACATATAATCTCTTCCCATAACCAAACCATCGCCAGAGAAATCCTAGTAAACAACACAGAAATCATCGATAGATACAGCGATAGCAGGCGGCTTGACGTTTGCGAGGCACTACACATCAAGAAGTCAACACCAGCAATCAACAGCCAATTATTGCACAACTATATTCTACCCACCTCAAGACTCCGCTCCAATATAGAAGCATCAAGAAATATGGACCAATAGGCTTTCTACAAACACTTCTATTCAATACCCATTGTTTCTGTTCTGTCTTGTGTTGATACTTTTAATACCCTATTAATATCCCCCCCTGTTCTGTCTTGTGTTATGCCACATCATCCTTCCCACCTCACTCAAATGTAGATATAATATCAGAGAGACGTAAGTTCTAATCAGTTGTGTATTTGTGAAGTCTTTGAAAATGTAATAAGTTTTACGAAACGCGCCCGTGTCGCGTCAGACTAGAAATAAAAATGAATTTTGGAGAAGTGATTTTTGATTTACCTCCAACAGTGAAGCGTAATGTACGAAAGATTGAGAAAATTCGTGTTAGAATTATTAATCTTACTTTTTCGGTCATATTTAATAATATATGTCTACAGGAAAGACTGCTACCAAAATATACTAATGTATGTATATGTATATATATATGTCGTACCTAGTAGCCAGAACACACTTCTCAGCCTAATATGCAAGGCCCGATTTGCCTAATAAGCCATGTTTTCCTGAATTAATATATTTTCTCTAATTTTTTTCTTGTGAAATGATAAAGCTACCCATTTCATTATGTATGAGGTCAATTTTTTTATTTGAGTTAAAATTAACGAAGATATATGACCGAACCTAACCAACCCTACCTAACCTAACCTAACCTATCTTCGTAGGTTAGGTTAGGTTAGGTAGCCGAAAAAGTTAGGTTAGGTTAGGTTGTCGAAAAAACATTAGTTAATGAAAACTTGGCTTATTAGGCAGATCGGGCCTTGCATAGTAAGCTGAGAAGTGCGTTCTGGCTATTAGGTACGACATATATATATATATATATATATATATATATATATATATATATATATATATATATATATATATATATATATATATATATAATATATATATATATATATATATGTCGTACCTAGTAGCCAGAACGCACTTCTTAGCCTACTATGCAAGGCCCAATTTGCCTAATAAGCCAAGTTTTCATGAATTAATTACTTTTCGACTACCTAACCTACCTAACCTAACCTAACCTAACTTTTTCGGCTACCTAACCTAACCTAACCTATAAAGATAGGTTAGGTTAGGTTAGGTAGGGTTGGTTAGGTTCGGCCATATATCTACGGTAATTTTAACTCCAATAAAAAAAAATTGACCTCATACATAATGAAATGGGTAGCTTTATCATTTCATAAGAAAAAAATTAGAGAAAATATATTAATTCAGGAAAACTTGGCTTATTAGGCAAATCGGGCCTTGCATAGTAGGCCGAGAAGTGCATTCTGGCTACTAGGTACGACATATATATATATATATATATATATATATATATATATATATATATATATATATATATATATATATATATATATATATATATATTGTGACGATAATCTCCTTCAAGAGATTGAGCCTGCTCTTCCCTCCATAATTACGTCGTCGAAATTATATAAAACGACTATGGAAGACATGTCCAACAACGACAACAACACCAGCAAGGCTTGCCAGGGTGAGCAAAACGTATGCAGCCAGCCACCTGTTCGAACTCAAACCACCAAACTACATGTTGATCGCTACCGGCTGCGCTGATTGGTCGCCGGTCTGGCTGCACCTGCACTCGCCCCCCCATACTACTTGATGTCTGGGGTCGCCTCGACCTCAGACCTCAGAATGTTCAGTGCTTTCGTGGTCATCACTCCTCCCAGCTAGACGTTAGCGTGTATTGAGAGAAGTGGTGGCTTAAAGCCAATATTCCAGCACCTCCCATTTAACTTTGTGTTGCACTTCTTGTTATTTTGCCTTAACGTAACTTTTCATTGTGTCATTTAAGTATTCTTATTATTTTGATTCATTGATTTTATTATAAGAATTTGTTTGTGCATTATTTTCATGTTTTGATTTATTTAACGTAATTAAAATTTCATTGTTAAAGTTTACTTGTGTTTTGTGTGTCTTCTCCTTACCTTACCACAGACGAAGTTCCAGTTTTTCTATTTTTTTTTATAACTATGTGACGAGGCCATACCCCTAGCCTTAAACAGCCGAACACCAACGCGTTACCGTCACAAGTTATATGGGGGCCTGTCCGGGAGCTTCACTCAGGTACTGGTGCCAAGTGGTAATTTATGGTAAGCGTATTTAACTTTGTTAACGTAGCTTTACTATTTTTCATATTCAATTTCATTTTTTTTATAAGGTGCGGTGTATTGTGCATTACGAGAGTAACATATAGTGAAGGTGAGACAACTTTGGATTACGTGGTGACTGTAGGCCGCAGTCATACTCTTAATTGGTCATCTCTCCCTCCGTGTTATTACTCGTGTTTACCATCTATGTCCCTTGAATATTTCTCATTCTGACAGATCATCATATTGGTACCCTGGTACTGTGGTCTGCCCCGGGTCAAGAGTACCCAATCTTCTGCAATCTGACTGTAGGAGGACAAAGAGGGCCATAGTTCCTCTAGCTCGAACTTTAGTTGCTGAATTGGGACCTCAGCAGCAGTTCTCGTCACCAGTTGACACCTCGCACCCCTACACGTCAGTCAGAGATGATGATACATACAACGGTAGGGAATTAGCTTATTTTTTCAGAGCACAAAAGTTCGCTAATTCTGTAAGTATCATATTAAATTCAGTAGGAAAAACTTGCTTTATGTCCTATAGAGACTTGGCAAGGTATGCCTACATCCTTGGACTACCAATTTTACTTTTGAGACAATTTACTGTTTCATTTGTTTTCGAAACTTTGTTTCATTTGTTAGTAGGATTTTCTTGCCCTTATTCTCTTACATGAGTACCGGGTACAAGATTTCCTGCGCCCTTGATTTAATTTAATCATTTAACATCTTTTTACTTAACTTTAATTGTTAAAGATCCCACAGGATAGGTACCAGTTGCCACGTTGTCCTGTTTCTGACATTCACTATTGAATATTCGTGTACCTTTATTTGCTAATTTCACCATGTTTCGTCTCCAAACTTTCCGTGCAAATCCAGCAGGTGAAATAGGGACTTTAAGTCGTGCCAAGAGGACTGAATTACAAACTCTTGCACATGAGTATCAACTAGAAGTTCCCTACCAAGCCAACAAAAATGACCTACACAACCTGTTGCTGGATTACTATTTAGAGCAAGGTAAGATAGACTCTGAAACTCATTAACTTACTTGCATGTGATATATTAAAACTGACGGGAAGATTGGCAGTAGCTTGTTGGCGTTGAGTGAAGTGTGAAGTTTCCAAGGCGATTTCACGTTGACGACACTCTAGAGCCAGAGTTGCTTGTTGCTTGTCATGTTCGCGTTGCATCTCCAACTCGCGTTGTTTGGTTTCAAGCCGTACGCGTTCCCGCTCCTGGAGTAAGGCAATCTCACGTTCTTGTTCTTCTCTCCGTATGGAGAGTTACCTGAGAGTTAGCTCCGTATAAATGCGTTACCGTCACAAGTTATATGGTGTCGACATGAAGGACGAAAGGCTCCGTTAGACTCACACACTCAAGCCATCCTACAGTATCCACAGCCTACCACCAGGAAGCAGCTCCTGCGCTTCCTTGGTCTTGCCCCTTACTACCGTAGGTTTGTGAGGAATTTCAGTACAGTCGCCACACCTCTAATTCTATTAACCAGTCCCAAGCAACGGTATAATTGGACCATGCAGCAAACCGTTGCTTTCGAACAACTCAAATTCCTCCTCTGTTCTAACCCCATTCTCGCCTCTCCACATATCACCAAGCCTTTCGTCCTTCATGTCGACACCATATAACTTGTGACGGTAACGCGTTGGTGTTCGGCTGTTTAAGGCTAGGGGTATGGCCTCGTCACATAGTTATAAAAAAAAATAGAAAAACTGGAACTTCGTCTGTGGTAAGGTAAGGAGAAGACACACAAAACACAAGTAAACTTTAACAATGAAATTTTAATTACGTTAAATAAATCAAAACATGAAAATAATGCACAAACAAATTCTTATAATAAAATCAATGAATCAAAATAATAAGAATACTTAAATGACACAATGAAAAGTTACGTTAAGGCAAAATAACAAGAAGTGCAACACAAAGTTAAATGGGAGGTGCTGGAATATTGGCTTTAAGCCACCACTTCTCTCAGTACACGCTAACGTCTAGCTGGGAGGAGTGATGACCACGAAAGCACTGAACATTCTGAGGTCTGAGGTCGAGGCGACCCCAGACATCAAGTAGTATGGGGGGGCGAGTGCAGGTGCAGCCAGACCGGCGACCAATCAGCGCAGCCGGTAGCGATCAACATGTAGTTTGGTGGTTTGAGTTCGAACAGGTGGCTGGCTGCATACGTTTTGCTCACCCTGGCAAGCCTTGCTGGTGTTGTTGTCGTTGTTGGACATGTCTTCCATAGTCGTTTTATATAATTTCGACGACGTAATTATGGAGGGAAGAGCAGGCTCAATCTCTTGAAGGAGATTATCGTCACAACTCTCCCCCGAAGCCTGCGGTTCTGGAAGAAGTACGTCGTTATGTGGTGGAGTAATGGATGGAGTCGCTTCTACTTCATAAACTCTGGAGAGGGCATCGGCTATGGTGTTGTCAGACTCTTGGTATAGCGTGTCTCCAGGTTGAATTTCTGCAGTTAGCAAGCCCATAGTAGAAGACGTTGAGATGAGAAGTGGGCGTGCTGCAGGAGGTGTAGGGTGGTGTGGTCCGTTTAGATGGTGGACCGAGCACTTTTCAGGTGTGGAGTGAAGTGCTGAAGCTTCAGGATGAGGAAGAGTAGCTCCTTGCCAATTGTTCCGTCGTTCCTTGTAGCAGTAGTCGCTGACAGGTGTATTCTTCTCGCCTCGTTGCTGCATCACGACACCACCCACGTCGGTACCATTGGCGTCGACATGGAGGATGAAGGGCTTATCTGACGAGGTGAGAGTGGAATTAGAAGAGGGCAAAGGAGCACGATTATTATCCTGAAAGCATTTGGGAAGATCATTAAGGATTTTGGAATTAGAAAGCGCCGACTCCTTGTCAGTGCTTTCGGGAGAAGAAGCCGGGATGGTCTCACTGTGGATGTAGGGTTCTGTGAAGGTAGAACAATTAGTCAAGACAGTGGGAGGAGTACCATTATATTGCTTCAGGAGGTTGACGTGGCACAGCTGGGTCTTCCGCCGCCTATCTGGAGTCTCTATGACGTAAGTGTTGTTGCTTCTGCACTCTTTGATGCAGTAGGGTCCTGAAAATCTGTTTTGTAAAGGTGAACCTGGGATAGGGAAATAGGCAAGGACGAAGTCTCCCGGCTTGAATTTTCTTACTTTGCTGGTCTGGTCGTAATGAGTCTTCATTCTCACCTGGGCTTTCAATAGATTATCATGGGCAAAGCGGTGGACTCTCTCTAGAATGTGCTGAAGGTTTTGAAGAAACTGGGGCACATTCTGATGCTCACTGAAGGTGGCATCTCTGAGAGAGTCTTTGAAAGCCTTAAGGGGAGTACGGCACTTACGGCCGTAGAGCATCTCATAAGGAGATACTCCTAGGGACTCATTGGGGAGACTTCTGAAAACACACATTATAAGGTCAATCTGCTTATCCCAATCCTTCGAGGTTTCACTACAAAACTTTTTCAAGAGTGCTTTGATGGTCTGATGACTACGTTCAAGAGAACCCTGTGAAGCAGGATGATAGGGGCTGGACAATACCTGTTTGATGTTGAACTCCTCCAGTGTCCTTTTGAAGAGATCACTGGTGAAGTTGGTGCCACAGTCACTTTGAATCTCCCTGGGAAATCCGTATTGAGTGAAGATCTTCAATAGATGTTTGATAACCGTAGCAGCCGTGATGTTCTTCACTGGAACTGCTATGGGAAATCTGGTGGTAGGACACAGGATGGTTAGGATGTAGGCGTTACCTGAACTGGTCCGAGGTAAAGGACCAACACAGTCTATTATGAGTCTGTGGAAAGGTTCCGCAGGCACCTGTATGGGAATCAGTGGTGCTCTGGGAATGGAGACGTTCGGTTTGCCTGCCATCTGACATGTATGACACTGTTTTACGTACTGTTTGACGTTATTTACCATACCTGGCCAGTAGTAGTCTTGACGAATTCCATGGTAAGTCTTGTTGAAGCCGTAGTGGGAGAATGCTCCGTGGGCCAGGTGTAGAATAGTGGGCCGCAGGCTGGTGGGAATCACAAGTTGTTCGATGTTGGCCCAATCGTCCTCCTCCTTCAGTTTACTGGGTCTATATCTGCGGTAGAGCAAGTCGTTCTCTAGGAAGAACCCAGGAATACTGTCGGGTTGAGTCTCAGCCTGGAAAAACAATGGTGTTAAAGTAAGATCTTCCCTCTGCAACTTACGGAACTCCAACTTGGTCAGATGCGGGGGTAGTTTCTGAGGGTCTTGAGGGACAGCGGTAGCAGTAGAGTCAGCTGGCTGTGGACGTGCGGCTTGTGCACGGGTGGTCACGAGAACCGGAGGAGAAACTTCATCACTCTCTTGAACCTCTGCTGGAACATACTCAAGAATAGGGTTTATGGGCACAGAGTTACACACCTGGGGTTTGTCCATGACGATCAGGTTGGTCGGTTGCAGGTCTTCTGCCAAGTCGTTGCCTAGGAGAAGTTGCACTCCAGGCATGGGAAAAGGCTTTTCCCTGACGGCGACTTGGACTTCCCCGTTCACGTAGGGACAATCCAGGTGGACTCTGGCGAGAGGGTATGGAGTGGTAGCAGTGAGGTCAGTGATGAAGACTGTTTCCCCGGTGTAGACGATGTTGGGCACAGCCGACTTCAAGATGATCGATTGTAGAGCCGCTGTGTCCCTCAAGATCTTCAATTTGAAACGTCCCTCCGGATTTGAACCGTTGGCAGAGACAGTTCCAGTATACAGGTGGTTACTGAAAAGAGAAAGATCATTAACATCAACACCAACATTCATCACAGGCTTACCGGACTTAGGAGGAGTTGGTTTGGGTCTTTGTTGGTCAGTGGTTCCCTTGTATTGAGACTTGCCACACTTGTCTATGGTATGTCCATAGAGTCTACAATACTTGCAGTACAGTTGTGAACCAGCTTGATCGGGGCTCACCTTCTCGTAACTGTACCACGACTTCTTACTGGAGGATGGTTCGGGTGTCAGCCGGTGGATGAGGCTGTAAGTGTCAGCCGACTTAGCACACTTCAGGTAGTCGGTTTCTTCTTTATCTGCTAAGTAGAGGCGGACAGGAGGTGGCACACGTCTCAAGAATTCTTCAACAAGCATCAGGTTGACGAGTTCTGTAAAAGTAGAGACATGTGCTGCTTCCAGCCATTTCATGAAATACCTCCGTTTCGTGTTAGCAAACTCTAGGAAGGTAGTGGTACTTGCCTTCAGGTGGTCACGGAATTTCCTTCTATAACTTTCGGTAGAGAGGAGGTAGGCGTCCAACACTGCTTGTTTCAGAGTGTAGTAGTCATTCTCAGACGCCAAAGTACTGAGTGTGACTGCAGCTCTACCTGTAAGATGGACTCTGAGAAGTGTGGCCCATTGGTCGACAGGCCAACTGAGTTGATTAGCAAGGGTTTCAAAGGTGGTAAAGAACACATCAACTTCTGCTTCTACAAAGGATGGCATTAACTTACTTGCATGTGATATATTAAAACTGACGGGAAGATTGGCAGTAGCTTGTTGGCGTTGAGTGAAGTGTGAAGTTTCCAAGGCGATTTCACGTTGACGACACTCTAGAGCCAGAGTTGCTTGTTGCTTGTCATGTTCGCGTTGCATCTCCAACTCGCGTTGTTTGGTTTCAAGCCGTACGCGTTCCCGCTCCTGGAGTAAGGCAATCTCACGTTCTTGTTCTTCTCTCCGTATGGCAGCTGCTTCCCTTTGCTGTTCGCGGGCTTCCCTTTGCTGCTCACGTTCAATCTTGGCCAGTTCCAATTGGAGTTTCATCGTTGCCAAATCAGTTTTTCCTGCAATATAGTAAGTTTCATGAGTTTCAGAGTCTATCTTACCTTGCTCTAAATAGTAATCCAGCAACAGGTTGTGTAGGTCATTTTTGTTGGCTTGGTAGGGAACTTCTAGTTGATACTCATGTGCAAGAGTTTGTAATTCAGTCCTCTTGGCACGACTTAAAGTCCCTATTTCACCTGCTGGATTTGCACGGAAAGTTTGGAGACGAAACATGGTGAAATTAGCAAA
This sequence comes from Procambarus clarkii, assembly GCF_040958095.1. Taxonomy (NCBI): domain Eukaryota; kingdom Metazoa; phylum Arthropoda; class Malacostraca; order Decapoda; family Cambaridae; genus Procambarus; species Procambarus clarkii. Next base: position 22,929,058 of record NC_091158.1, read on the forward strand.
TAAAGGTACACGAATATTCAATAGTGAATGTCAGAAACAGGACAACGTGGCAACTGGTACCTATCCTGTGGGATCTTTAACAATTAAAGTTAAGTAAAAAGATGTTAAATGATTAAATTAAATCAAGGGCGCAGGAAATCTTGTACCCGGTACTCATGTAAGAGAATAAGGGCAAGAAAATCCTACTAACAAATGAAACAAAGTTTCGAAAACAAATGAAACAGTAAATTGTCTCAAAAGTAAAATTGGTAGTCCAAGGATGTAGGCATACCTTGCCAAGTCTCTATAGGACATAAAGCAAGTTTTTCCTACTGAATTTAATATGATACTTACAGAATTAGCGAACTTTTGTGCTCTGAAAAAATAAGCTAATTCCCTACCGTTGTATGTATCATCATCTCTGACTGACGTGTAGGGGTGCGAGGTGTCAACTGGTGACGAGAACTGCTGCTGAGGTCCCAATTCAGCAACTAAAGTTCGAGCTAGAGGAACTATGGCCCTCTTTGTCCTCCTACAGTCAGATTGCAGAAGATTGGGTACTCTTGACCCGGGGCAGACCACAGTACCAGGGTACCAATATGATGATCTGTCAGAATGAGAAATATTCAAGGGACATAGATGGTAAACACGAGTAATAACACGGAGGGAGAGATGACCAATTAAGAGTATGACTGCGGCCTACAGTCACCACGTAATCCAAAGTTGTCTCACCTTCACTATATGTTACTCTCGTAATGCACAATACACCGCACCTTATAAAAAAAATGAAATTGAATATGAAAAATAGTAAAGCTACGTTAACAAAGTTAAATACGCTTACCATAAATTACCACTTGGCACCAGTACCTGAGTGAAGCTCCTAGGACAGGCCCCCATATAACTTGTGACGGTAACGCGTTGGTGTTCGGCTGTTTAAGGCTAGGGGTATGGCCTCGTCACATAGTTATAAAAAAAAATAGAAAAACTGGAACTTCGTCTGTGGTAAGGTAAGGAGAAGACACACAAAACACAAGTAAACTTTAACAATGAAATTTTAATTACGTTAAATAAATCAAAACATGAAAATAATGCACAAACAAATTCTTATAATAAAATCAATGAATCAAAATAATAAGAATACTTAAATGACACAATGAAAAGTTACGTTAAGGCAAAATAACAAGAAGTGCAACACAAAGTTAAATGGGAGGTGCTGGAATATTGGCTTTAAGCCACCACTTCTCTCAGTACACGCTAACGTCTAGCTGGGAGGAGTGATGACCACGAAAGCACTGAACATTCTGAGGTCTGAGGTCGAGGCGACCCCAGACATCAAGTAGTATGGGGGGGCGAGTGCAGGTGCAGCCAGACCGGCGACCAATCAGCGCAGCCGGTAGCGATCAACATGTAGTTTGGTGGTTTGAGTTCAAACAGGTGGCTGGCTGCATACGTTTTGCTCACCCTGGCAAGCCTTGCTGGTGTTGTTGTCGTTGTTGGACATGTCTTCCATAGTCGTTTTATATAATTTCGACGACGTAATTATGGAGGGAAGAGCAGGCTCAATCTCTTGAAGGAGATTATCGTCACAACTCTCCCCCGAAGCCTGCGGTTCTGGAAGAAGTACGTCGTTATGTGGTGGAGTAATGTCTGGGGTCGCCTCGACCTCAGACCTCAGAATGTTCAGTGCTTTCGTGGTCATCACTCCTCCCAGCTAGACGTTAGCGTGTACTGAGAGAAGTGGTGGCTTAAAGCCAATATTCCAGCACCTCCCATTTAACTTTGTGTTGCACTTCTTGTTATTTTGCCTTAACGTAACTTTTCATTGTGTCATTTAAGTATTCTTATTATTTTGATTCATTGATTTTATTATAAGAATTTGTTTGTGCATTATTTTCATGTTTTGATTTATTTAACGTAATTAAAATTTCATTGTTAAAGTTTACTTGTGTTTTGTGTGTCTTCTCCTTACCTTACCACAGACGAAGTTCCAGTTTTTCTATTTTTTTTTATAACTATGTGACGAGGCCATACCCCTAGCCTTAAACAGCCGAACACCAACGGGTTACCGTCACAATATATATATATATATATATATATATATATATATATATATATATATATATATATATATATATATATATATATTTATATATATATATATATATATATATATATATATATATATATATATATATATATATATATGTCGTACCTAGTAGCCAGAACTCACTTCTCAGCCTACTATGCAAGGCCCGATTTGCCTAATAAGCCTACTTTTCATGAATTAATGTTTTTTCGTCTACCTAACCTACCAAACCTAACCTAACCTAACGTTTTCGGCTACCTAACCTAACCTAACCTATAAAGATAGGTTAGGTTAGGTTAGGTAGGGTTGGTTAGGTTCGGTCATATATCTACGGTAATTTTAACACCAATAAAAAAAAATTGACCTCATACATAATGAAATGGGTAGCTTTATCATTTCATAAGAAAAAAATTAGAGAAAATATATTAATTCATGAAAACTAGGCTTATTAGGCAAATCGGGCCTTGCATAGTAGGCTGAGAAGTGAGTTCTGGCTACTAGGTACGACATATATATATATATATATATAGGCTCAGTAGGCTGAGAAGTGAGTTCTGGCTACTAGGTACGACATATATATATATATATATTATATATATATATATATATATATATATATATATATATATATATATATATATATATATATATATATATATATATATATATATATATATATATATATGTCGTACCTAGTAGCCAGAACGCACTTCTCAGTCTACTATGCAAGGCCCGATTTGCCTAATAAGCCAAGTTTTCCTGAATTAATATATTTTCTCAAATTTTTTTCTTATGAAATGATAAAGCTACCCATTTCATTATGTATGAGGTCAATTTTTTTTATAGTAGTTAAAATTAACGTAGATATATGACCGAACCTAACCAACCCTACCTAACCTAACCTAACCTATCTTTATAGGTTAGGTTGGGTTAGGTAGTAGACAAAGTTAGGTTAGGTTAGGTTAGGTAGGTTAGGTAGTCGAAAAAACATTAATTCATGAAAACTTGGCTTATTAGGCAAATCGGGCCTTGCATAGTAGGCTGAGAAGTGCGTTCTGGCTACTAGGTACGACATATATATATATATATGTGTGTGTGTGTCGTACCTAGTAGCCAGAATGCACTTCTCGGCCTATTATGCAAGGCCCGATTTGCCTAATAAGCCAAGTTTTCCTGAATTAATATATTTTCTCTAATTTTTTTCTGATGAAATGATAAAACTACCCATTTCATTATGTATGAGGTCAATTTTTTTTATTGGAGTTAAAATTAACGTAGATATATGACCTAACCTAACCCACCCTACCTAACCTAACCTAACCTATCTTTATAGGTTAGGTTAGGTTAGATAGCCGAAAAAGTTAGATTAGGTTAGGTAGTCGAAAAACAATTAATTAATGAAAACTTAGCTTATTAGGCAAATTGAGCCTTGCAAGGTAGGCTGAGAAGTGCGTTCTGGCTACTAGGTACGACATATATATATATATATATATATATATATATATATATATATATATATATATATATATATATATATATATATATATATATATATATATATATATATTATTAAATATGACCGAAAAAGTAAGATTCATAATTCTAACACGAATTTTCTCTATCATAAGAAGACATCATAAGAAGGAAAGTGAAACGCAATGCAACTTCTGAAGAAACAACTAACACAACACCTATACCCCCTATTTGACTATTTTACAGGAACTTCTTTTCCACAGCCCATAAAACGGAGGAAAGGGTCCTGAAAGATATTGTCAGTAGAAACGTTATCCCTACAGACAAAAATCAGAAAATACAACTGACGATTTACTATAAAACCAGAAAAACGGCCAGCTTACTCATGAGAAACTCTCCAGACACAAAGCAGAACGCTTAGAAAGAGACCAACGTCGTCTATGCCTACAAATGCCCTCTTGGGGACTGTAAGCCTCAAAAAACCCAGTATATAGGCAAGACAACAACATCTCTTTCTAGGCGTTTAACGATGCATAAGCAACAGGGCTCCATTAAGGAACATATAATCTCTTTCCAAAAACAAACCATCACCAGAGAAATCTTAGCAAACAACACAGAAATCATCGATAGATACAGCGATAGCAGGCGGCTTGACGTCTGCGAGGCACTACACATTATGCGTATATAACCTGGATATGCGTATGGAAATGTCAAGACACACAAGCCTGGAAACCCACTTCGGCCAATCATTAGCCAGATACCCACACCCACGTACAGACTGGCGAAGCGACTCAACGGCCTGCTGACTCCTTATGTTCCCTGCGCCTTCAGCCTGAAGTCTTCAAAGGAATTTGTTGACTTACTGCGGGGCACACGGGCCACAGGGATAAGAGCCTCGTTGGACGTAGAATCGCTGTTTACCAACGTACCTGTGGACGAGACAATCGGGATGATAGCCGACAGAGTGTATCGTGATCCAGCCTGTACTCCTCTTGACATACCAGAAAATATTCTGAGGAAACTACTCCAAGCTTGTACTAAAGAGGCACCTTTCTTGAGCCCGGATGGGCACATGTATAAGCAAGTAGATGGGGTCGCCATGGGTTCTCCCCTTGGTGTCCTGTTTGCAAACTTCTACTTGGGTACCATCGTGCAAAAAGTCTTAGTCGACATGAACTTGAAACCGGCCATATACTGCAGGAATATTGACGACATTTTTACACAGGTACCTGATGTCAGACATCTGTAGGAGCTGAAGGAGGCATTTGAGCAGAGTTCCGTGCTGCGTTTCACTTACGAGATGGAAAAGGATGGGAAGCTGCCCTTTCTAGATGTAACAGTCATGGAAAAGAGCGGAGGGTTCCACACTGCAGTCTACACTAAGGAAACGAGCATAGGAATGTACCTAAATGCCAACAGCGACTGCCCAGACAGGTACAAGAGGAGTGTTGTTAACGCATATGTCGACCGTGCTCTCAGCCACAGCTCAGAATGGAAGCAAGTCGACGAAGAACTCTGTAGGGTAAGGCAGGTCCTAGTCAACAACGGCTTCTCCAATGGTTTCGTCGAAGACATCATAAGAAGGAGAGTGAAACGCCATGCAACCTCTGAAGAGACAACTAACACAACACCTATACCCCCTATTATACTATTTTACAGGAACTTCTTTTCCACAGCTCATAAAACGGAGGAAAGAGTCCTGAAAGATATTGTTAATAGAAACGTTATCCCTACAGACAAAAATCAGAGGATACAACTGACGATTTACTATAAAACCAGAAAAACGGCCAGCCTACTCATAAAGAAACTCTCCAGACACAAAACAGAACGCTTTAAAAGAGACTAACGTCGTCTATGCCTTCAAATGCCCTCTTGGGGACTGTAAGCTCCAAAAAACCCAGTATATAGGCAAGACAACAACATCTCTTTCTAGGCGTTTAACGATGCATAAGCAACAGGGCTCCAGTAAGGAACATATAATCTCTTCCCACAACCAAACCATCGCCAGAGAAATCCTAGTAAACAACACAGAAATCATCGATAGATACAGCGATAGCAGGCGGCTTGACGTTTGCGAGGCACTACACATCAAGAAGTCAACACCAGCAATCAACAGCTAATTAATGCACAACTATATTCTACCCACCTCAAGACTCCACTCCAATATAGAAGCATCAAGAAATATGGACCAATAGGCTTTCTACAAACACTTCTATTCAATACCCATTGTTTCGTGTTCTGTCTTGTGTTGATGAAATTAATACCCTATTAATGCCACCTCACCCCATCCACCTCACTCAAATGTAGATATAAAATCGGAGATGCGTAAGTTCTATTCAGTTGTGTATTTGTAAACTAAAGTCTTTGAAAATGTAATAAGTTTTACGAAACGCGCTCGTGTCGCGTCAGACTAGAAATAAAAATTTTGGAGAATTGATTTTTTATTTACCTACAACAGTGAAAAGAAATGTACGAAAGATTGAGAAAATTCGTGTTAGAATTATTAATCTTACTTTTTCGGTCATATTTAATAATATATATATATATATATATATATATATATATATATATATATATATATATATATATATATATATATATATATATATATATATATGTATGTATATACATATATATATATTTATATACATATATATATATATAACCATATACATATATATATACATATATATATATAACCATATACATATATATATACATATATATATATATATATATATATATATATATATATATATATATATATATATACATATATATATATATATATATATATATATATATATATATATATATATATATATATATATATATATACATATATATATATATAACTGAAAACTCACACCCCAGAAGTGACTCGAACCCATACTCCCAGAAGCAACGCAACTGGTATGTACAAGACGCCTTAATCCACTTGACCATCACGACCGGACATAATGAGGTGATAGCCGAGGCTATTTGAACCACCCCACCGCCGGCACTCGGATAGTAATCTTGGGCATAGCATTTTACCAAATCACCTCATTCTTTGGGGCACACGTGAGGAACACAAATGCGAACAAGCCTGAATGGTCCCCAGGACAATATGCAACTGAAAACTCACACCCCAGAAGTGACTCGAACCCATACTCCCAGAAGCAACGCAACTGGTATGTACAAGACGCCTTAATCCACTTGACCATCACGACCGGACATAATGAGGTGATAGCCGAGGCTATTTGAACCACCCCACTGCCGGCACTCGGATAGTAATCTTGGGCATAGCATTTTACCAAATCACCTCATTCTTTGGGGCACACGTGAGGAACACAAATGCGAACAAGCCTGAATGGTCCCCAGGACAATATGCAACTGAAAACTCATATATACAACTGAAAACTCATGTCCTGGGGACCATTCAGGCTTGTTCGCATTTGTGTTCCTCACGTGTGCCCCAAAGAATGAGGTGATTTGGTAAAATGCTATGCCCAAGATTACTATCCGAGTGCCGGCGGTGGGGTGGTTCAAATAGCCTCGGCTATCACCTCATTATGTCCGGTCGTGATGGTCAAGTGGATTAAGGCGTCTTGTACATACCAGTTGCGTTGCTTCTGGGAGTATGGGTTCGAGTCACTTCTGGGGTGTGAGTTTTCAGTTGCATATTGTCCTGGGGACCATTCAGGCTTGTTCGCATATATATATATATATATATACATATATATATATATATATATATATATATATATATATATATATATATATATATATATATATATATATATCTTTATATATATATATATATATATATATATATATATATATATATATATATATAATATATATGTCTATATATGTATATATAGACATATATTATATATATATATAATATATACATATATATATGTATATATATGTATATAATATATACATATATATATAATATATATATTATATATGTCTTGTAGACATATATAATATATGTCTACAAGACTTTCCTGTAGACATATATTATTAATTATGACCGAAAAAGTAAGATTATTAATTCTAACACGAATTTTCTCAATGTTTCTGATATTTCTTTTCACTGTTGATGGTAACTGAAAAATCAGTTCTTCAAAATTCATTTTTATTTCTAGTCTGATGCGACACTTGAACGCGTTTCGTAAAACTTATTACATTTTCAAAGACTTTAGTTTACACACACACAACTATAACTGAACAGAGTTTAAACAGCTTCGATTTTATACCACCTGCATTTGGGTGAGATGATATGTTACAACAGTTTTGGATGAGGTGAAAACAAACTTTCAACACAAGACAGAACACGGAACAATGGGTATAATATTTTGTAAGTTAAAGGGAAGAATGAAAGTAACTGCAAAGGGCCTATTGGTCCATATTTCTTGATGCTTCTATATTGGTGCGGAGTCTTGAAGTGGGTAGAATATAGTTGTGCATTAATTGGCTGTTGATTGCTGGTGTCGACTTCTTAATGTGTAGTGCCTCACAGATGTCAAGCCGCCTGCTATCGCTGTATCTATCGATGATTTCCGTGTTTTTTGTTAAGACTTCTCTGGTGATGGTCTGGTTGTGGGAAGAGATTATATGTTCTTAATGGAGCCCTGTTGCTTATGCATCGTTAATCGCCTGGAAAGAGATGTTGTTGTCTTGCCTATGTATTGAATTCTTTGAGGCTTACAGTCCCCAAGTGGGAATTTCAAAGCATAGATAACGTTGGTTTCCTTTAAGGCATTCTGCTTTGTGTCTGGGGAGTTTTTCAAAGTAGATTGGCCGTTTTTTTGGTAACTATAACCAATAACCAAACCATGTTAAATAATAACCAAAATATGTTAAAGTGAATGACCTATAAATAAAATTTTCAGTATAAATGAGCCTATAGGACCTCGTTTGGTGATTAGTTATATTTAACAGTAATATTGGTTTCAAACTTTGTGAATATTTTCATATTTATGGTTTATATTTGACCATGCATGGGAAACAGTAATTGTATGTCACTTTTGTCGCGTTCCTAACCAGATATAGTCTGGGACTGGGGCAAAAATCCTGTATTGAATAACACAGTAATGCTCCTTTGGCCAGTTGTTCTAATAATCTATCTTTAACCATTGCAACCTAAACAGTTATCACTTGTCTGTGACGTGTGGATTTTGACTATAATTTGATTTAAAAACCAGAGAACTCGAGCAAGAGAGAGGCCTTTTTATTATATTTATATCAAGTGATTTTGAATAATATGATAAACTTAAACTGTCCTTCAATGCATGTATGGATTAAGCCTTAGTAATCGATACTTCTGGGTTTACCACATTACCGGAGACTTCTCTGTTATTTATCAATGGTTTGGAATGAATGAAATTGTTGCTGCTGGAACCCACAGATCCAAGACATTACAAGGGTGAACTCCTCTCCCCCAGGTCAACCTAATTTCTGAATCAAGCTTCTTCAGACATTGCTTATCCAGGCCTGAGTGTTGAGTTCCTCTCACTGCTAAACCTGCAGGTTAACCATTTTTCTCTCATACACTACTTTCACTTAATATGAATGACTATTGCTGGTTATCACCTATATTCGTACTCTCTGTCGTCTCACATGGCTCCTCATCAAAGATTATATTCAAGCATATACTAGTAATCTTACCATTATATGGTGCTTTCACTCAAACGTAATAAATGAAGGATGAACATGATAGAAGAACACATACCATGTTAAAACTGAACAATATGAACTAAGTAAGTCATTATCAATAGAAGGCACCAAACCGGGAAGGTTATGTAGCACCATTAAATGTGCAGGATAATCAGAGGGCGCTAAACATCATCAAGGACGCCAATACGAGAACAGAAACGCATAAAGCGAACGATATCAAAAGTATACGAGACACCAAGAATACTATCGAGAGACAAGCGACCGCGGGGGATGGTCGGAAAACAAGACACACGCTCGTCCCGGAAGTCAGGACATTCAACAATGAACAATATGAAGATAACATGTTATGGCTGAATAAATCGAAAAACTTTATAAAAAAACTAACTAATGCTTTCTTATCTTAAACCACGTGTCGTTACTCTGATTCATACTAAATAAGTTTAGATTCTGAAAATACACAGGTAAATATTGTTTTGGAAAGTGGAGTAATTGAAGTGATTACCATATAACATAAAAGACATTGGAATTCAGGATTGTTGCAAGCGAAGGTTAGACATATATATGCATAAATTTTAATCAAAATGAAAATACATGGGCAATAGGTATTATTTTGAAGTCTCATTTATCCATATAAATGAAAGTGCAACAATAACATCACCTTGTACTCACCTAGTTGTGCTTGCGGGGGTTGAGCTCTAGCTCTTTGGTCCCGCCTTTCAACTGTCAATCAACAGGTGTACAGATTCCTGAACCTACTGGGCTCTATCATATCTGCATTTGAAATTGTGTATGGAGTCAGCCTCCACCACATCACTGCCTACTGCATTCCATCTGTTAACTACTCCATCTGTTAACTACCGGGAGCAGTGTGGGGGCATTTGCACTCCCAGTTGCAATTCTTTTGATCATGTCGTGGCGCAATCGACAAAGGCGCGTTAGGGATCATCCTAGACGTAAGTTCGAACCCTCATCACAGCCCTTGTGGATTTGTTCGTATGATGAATCACGCTATTGTGATTTCTGTGTGTACTGAAATGAGGGTGAAGATGTAGAACAACTTGTTGATAAAGCCCGGGTGCAGGGGGAATTGTGTAAAACAGGGAGCAGTTGCACTCCCGGTTGCAATTCCATTCACCATGTCGTGGCGCAGTCGACTAAGGCTCGTCTGGGTTCATCTTGGGCTGTAAGTTCAAACCCTCATCACGGTCATTGTGGATTTGTTCATTTTGAGTTTGTTTTTCACTTCAGTGTTAAAAAAGTTGTTCATCAAGGACGGTTTATTTCAACACTTTAGAGAAACCTCTAGACTCGTGATGGTTTATGCATAATAACAATTGTGGTATCTGTTAACAGACATGAGAGCCCTTTACGAGGCAGCCGCAAGTGGTAACGACAACACTGTGAAGGTCCTCCTCGACGCTGGAGCAAACGTCAACGCTGCATATGATGAAGGTAAGTATCACACTTATGCATCCCAACATTATATAGCACTCAAGTCACACAACACCCCACACTTATGGTGTAACAAAATAGAATATTGTTATTTTATAATACAATACGGAGCACAAAGGGTGTTTACGTTCCCCAGCCTGCCTAAGAAACAATTAAATGTTCAACATTTATAGTAACATTATTCACAAGAAATATGCTCTCAAAATAATGGTATTACTGTAGTGCAAACATTACATATATTTTGCTACATAATTCACTATGTATATGAGGAAGAACATTACTTCATTGTTAAGGTGTCACACATTACAGAACACGTAGAGTGACACACAATATAATACATTGATGGTATCACTCAGTACTCCACATTTATGACACATCACACTACGTCACGTACTGAACACATCACACTATGTCACGTATTGAACACATCACACTACGTCACGTATTGAACACATCACACTACGTCACGTATTGAATACATTACACTACGTCACATATTGAACATATAATACACAGCTTAAGATGTTACACAATTCATATAGTGTCCCAAAACACACTTCACATTTGGCATCAAACAATGCAATACATTTAATCTGTAACATATTTCACAACACTGATCGCAACAAATATGGTGTCACTCAATATACCATGCTTATATGGGCGCAAAACAAAGAAAAAACATAAAGGTACTAAGTTTAAGTCACAGTGAAGCACAATCATTGTGACATACAGTGCACAGTATATGTGATGTCACCCCACACACACACTACACTTATGACAACACCAAACAACCATGTAGATGATGACTCAATTAGTCAATGGCACAACTAGAATTTTGCTTGGAAATCAATCAATCAATACTTTCCCATTTGTAATAAGTACCAATTTGACAATTAATATATTCAAAATGTAAATAAACATCTTCTAACCATTGCCTTGTGGCACTTTTTCTGTGGACTCCTCATTAGAGAGGCTTCGTTGACAAAATTAAACAAATAATTCTTTCTTTAGTAATTATAGGAAAGTTATGCCAAATTGGGGAGGAAATATATATAAATTATTATTCATGTTACAGTTTTGCACTGAAATGATTTGGGGTTTCTCTGACAGATTACGGATATAAAGGTATACAAAAAATAGAATAACAAATATGTATTTATGAATATGCAAATAAAGTAATTACAATAAAATGAAAACAAAATTAGTTGCATTTTGTGGTTGATAGGGACCTTAGAAATAGGTTTGTGCCTCAGATCTTCCCAGGCAAAATATAAGAATATCAACGAAACAAAACTTGTATCAAGTTATGCAAAACTGTTACGGCCCTCTCGGGACGCAACGGGGTTCTTACTCTGATGTCGTTAGAGGAAGATATATATATCCGGCCCCAAGCCAGTAGAGGCTATCAAGGGATGCGATCCGTGACGCAAGTAACTTAAAGGGAGTAGGGAAAGAAAGGTAAGAACTTAATATAATATAATATAACCTTCACCAGTAAAACGTACACAAGGGGGAGGGGTATTAACACTTTACAAAGGGGATCAACACTGTAGTCTTCTGCTGGAGACTATGGATCCTTGAAGCTAGGTGCTGAGTCCGTGGTGCTTTCTTCGTGGCCTCAAGACGTGTCCTCTGAGAACGCCGAGCCTACCCTGGCCACAGGTCAGCCACAACACAGGTCCACTGGGGGCACCGTCGTGGAGGCCGTCAACCACACGTCCAGCAGGTCTGCTGGCAGGTACTGAGCCACCAAGGCTGGTACGGCCACTCCACAAACGATAAAAGGGGTACGCCCTAGACAGGAGTCTCGTGTGATATCACCAATCACCCTCCTGTCCTCAATACCCCAGTGGATTATCGTCTCCAACCGTCGGTCCCGGGTAAATCCTTCCACTGCCACTCCACTGGCAGGCTTAACACACCACAGTGTTCTTCCGGGGGGACGACGTCACGACAGCTGCAGCAAACTTCACTGTATGGAGACTGGCTGCCTCGGGTAGACTGACTCCACCTTCAACACAGTGGTCCCAGGTCGGCTCTGTAAGCAGACACGTCATTAATAACCGGGACACTAATACACCACACTCACAGGCTCAGATACAAACGCCCGACATATCCACTCCCTAGATGGCGCTGTCGTCGGAGCACCACCTCACCAGAGGTCAGGAGCGGCGGTGTTGAGCGCTGAACCAGACTGGTAACTGGTCCTCGAGGCCAGTACACGCTGTCCTCACTAGGTGTCGTCGTTCGTTTGGCGGGGGTTTCGGGAGCTGACCCACAGATGGCGTGTTTGTCACGGCTCCAGGCACGGACGCTGAATCCGGGTTCGGAACAAAAACATGTAGAAAAAATGGGATGATTCAGAACAGTTTAAATTTCCTTATATTTAGTGGTAGCAAATCAGCACCATAAGAAATATGATATATACAATAATATTACATTTGAAACAAACATTTAACATTTTGTTTTTTATTATCTTAAATTAAAAAAAATAGATTACATACAAATTAAGAAACAGTAATTACTTACTTTTTCTTGGGTTTGGGAGCACAAATATGTAGTAATATTGGTGTGTGTTGCCTCCCTGACCTAGCCAAGCAACCCGTCCTCTTACAAATTACGTCGCTTTTCCCTCGTGTGCAATACGGCCAAAAATTACCGTATTTTAATTTTAAACATAATGAAAAAAAATCCATTTAAAATGGACCCAAAGCAGCAAGTTTTGGGTCCTCTGGTAGGTTAAGAGGGCTGGAAATTCTTCAAAGGTTTCAAAACGTCATGAAAACTGTTAATTTAAACTGGCTTCTCCTATTCTAATCGAATAAGCCAGAGGACCCAAAACAGAAAAAGTGACAGACGTCAATTTCGTGAGCCGAGCTCATTTTCCTTTACGACTATTTATGGCCTTAGTACGCAAACAAGCGAAAAGCAACGTAATTTGTAAGAGGACATGTTGAGCCAAGGACCCTCCTCCCCCCCCCCCCCCCCCCGAGACTCAGGCCGGAGCCTAGATAAAAGGATGCCACAATCGGTGATGGACGAGATTTACACAAATTCTCGTATAATTCCGTTAATATAACAGATAGTTAAAATATTTTCCAACAGTGTTATTGATAAGGACAATCGAAGGTGATTGCACATTACTGAAATTGGAAATGTTCTCGTGTCATAACGAAATAAGACCAAAAACAAGAGAAGCAGAATCAATAAGAGTTTCCCAAATTTTTTATCAATATTCTTATATAGTAGTACCATACGTTACTCTTTAAGAATATATAATACATCACATTTCTGCTAATACTTTTGGACAAAACATTCACTATTCATACGGAAACACACAGTAGACTATATTTCTGGATTGATTCAATACACCCGATTTACAAACCATGTAGGAGACTACATAGAGCACAAGACTAAATTGGAGAAAGTTTAAAGGTTGGCCATCGTACAAGTACCCGAGAGGATGTGAATGATCTAAAGGAGAGACTACTGAAACTAAATCTCATTTAACTGGAAGACAGAAGAGATAGAGGAGACATGATCACCACAAACAAGATTCTCAGAGGAATTGATAGGGTAAATATTTTATTTTTATTTATTTTAGTGATATAGTAGTTAACAAATGTAATACATTAGGAGGTGATGTGGTGGAGGCGGTCTCCATACATAGTTTCAAATGTAGATAAGACAGAGTTCAATAGGCTCAGGAACCTGTCCACTAGTTGATTGACAGCTGAGAAGAGGGGCTAAAGAGCCGAAGCTCAACCTCCGCAAGCACAACTAGGTGGGTACTAAGGCTGAAACATAAAGATCACCTTCCTGGAACTTATGGGTTGTAAAATGAAGTGGAAGAGATGGTTAGCTGCTACTTAACAATTACAGGCCAGGCTGATATTATTCGTGAGTTCTTCATGATAATTGTGGATTAAACTGGAGTTATCAGTAAGTGTGGGAGAAACCTTATCTGTTCCTGACAAATTAAATGATGATCTCCTTCAGCTAAGTGCCAATAGTGTCTCATCTCTTTAAAACAACAAATATATATTTTTATAGTGTTCTAAGTCACAGTACCAATCTTACAACAAGGAAATAGTTCCTAAGCACAAAACACACTGGAGAAATATTCATCACCTTTCTGTGTTTTGCTATTAGCATAAAAGTAATATTAAATTGTGGCATTCATTGTGGCAAGCTTACAGTGCTAATAAGGTCATCAACATTTAGGTGTATTACCAGATAACATCTTCGAAGGCCCTGATGGTGACACTGTAATGATCACTAACCAGGAAGAACTAAACATGTTATTAAGGAATAACTCACAAGAAAGTTAGACGTGTTTAAACATGATAACAATTGCTCTAACATCCAGCCAAGTTTCAAGGTCGAGTATCGTGACCAGGACCAACACGATAGTAACAAACATTATTGTAAACAGCATTACTGAAGGAACATGTATATAAAAAATATATATAAAATCTTAGACAAAATATTAGTTTTTATTAGGAATGCAAGACATTAGGCAACGCTTAATTGCCTTTAAAATACCAAAGCAAGCCACAGAAAGCCAAACCAACAGTTACTTATGTCAAAGTACTAGAGTAACACTGTTATAAATAAGCAAAGATAAATATTACAAGAACACAGAACATAAGATGTATGATCACCATAGTGCTCCACTTAACTCATTCCGGGAAATGTTCATCTTCATCCAACACCTCTCCAACAAGTATGTTTCGAGTATAGATATTATACTGTATATTATAATGATAACAGTACCATTTGCGTCAAAGAAGTTAACAGGTTATTTGTTCCACTGGATGACTACCATGTTAATGTGGCCACACAACCATGGAATGCAACTTAAATCCTTGTTACATGATTCCTCTGCCATGGTACTTGAGTATCCCAAACGTATATAACGAGAGAGATATTAAGAAGTGTAATAGTTCCTCAGTGTTATTCATATAATGATGATAATAATAATAATCTATATAAATAAAAATGAAAATGTTCGTTTGTTCAAAATCGCTAATCTCCGAAAGTTCTTCATCGATTGCTTTGAAATTTTCACACAACGTTCTATTCGCATTCGACCAGGTTTTTATATACATACTATACAGATGCCACGTCTGTGACGGTAAACAAAAAAAAAACATGCTTTTTATGAAAAACTGTATTTTTCATGTGAGGAAAATCTTCGAAACCTCTTTACCGATTGCTTTGAAATTTTGACAAAACGTTACATTCGAATAAGCACGTCTTTTTATATATCTAGTATATTCATGCCTCACCTGTGACGAAAAAACATGATTTTTTGTTTTAAATAGAGCCATCTGTTGGATGTAAGAGCAACACACGCTGTAATCTTTGAAAGTTCATCACCGATTGCTTTGAAATTTTGACACAGCGTTGCGTTCGAATAGGAGCGTGGTTTTATATACTTACTATATAGATGCTATCCCTGTGACAGGTAAAAACATGCGTTTTTGAAAAACAGCGCCATCTGTTGCACATAATAGCAATATGCTCGCTATACTGATTATGTCACGAATTCCACTTCAATGTTTCCGATTGCATTGATAAATTTTATTTTCATAGACTTCGATTTATTACATTTTTTATTTAATTATTTTGTGTGATATTGATTTGGAATTGAGCTGTGTTGCTTATCATACCGTTCATTTCGTAAATATAAGTATGGATACCACACCTGTGACAGGTAAAACTATGCTTTTCTTGAAAAACAGCGCCATTTGTTGCATGTAAGAGCAACACACATACTATACTAAATATCTTTAATTCCATTTCAATGTTTCTGATTGCATTTATAAATTGAATTTTCATAGATTTTGATTTATTTTCATCTTGATTTAATTATTTTTTGTGAATTGCATTGGAATTGAGTTGTGTTGTTTATCATACCGATCATTTCGTGTGTATAGTTCATTTTTATATTTTTTTTCATATTTTCATTTCATTTTTTAACTGTTTTTCTTTTATTTCAGTGATGGGAACATCAGATCACTTGATGTTCCCAATTTTCTGATGGGAACATCAGACCATTTGGGAAGGCATCGGACGAGGGAGTGAGGGAATGGTGGGGATGATGAGGAGACAGAAGTGAGAGATGGTGGGGGAGGACGAGGGGACAAGGGAGAGGGGTATGGGTAGAAAAGGATGAGGGGATGGGGGCGTTTGGGATGGAGGGGACAAGGGGAGGGGGGGAAAGGAGAATGGTGGGGAGGACAAAGGGACAGGGGTGTGGGGCATGGTGGGAAGGAAGAGGAGATGGTGGAGTGGCTAGCAATCTAAAATAAACTATACTCACGAAATGAACAGTATGGTAAACAACACAGCTCAATTCCAACACAATTCAAACAAAATAATTAAATCAAAATGAAAATAAATCAAAACCTATGAAAATTAAATTTATCAGTGCAATCAGAAACATTGAAATGGAATTGAAACATATTTGGTATAGCATGTGTGTTGCTCTTACATGCAACAGATGGTGCTGTTTTTCAAGAAAAGCATAGTTTTACCTGTTACAGGTGTGGCATCTATACTTATACTTACAAAATGAACGGTATGGTAAACAACACAGCTGAATTCCAACACAATGTCATACAAAATAATTCAATAAAAAATAAAATAAATCGAAATCTATAAAAATAAAATTTATCAATGCAGTCGAAAACATTGAAATGAAATTGTAACATATTTAGTATTGCGAATGTTTCTCCTACGTGCAACAGATGGCGTTGTTTAAAAAAAAACATGTTTTTACCTGCCACAGGTGTGGCATCTATATAGTAGATGTATAAAAACACACGTGTATTCGAATGGATCGTTGTGTCAAAATTTCAAAGTAATCGGTGAAGAACTTCCGGAGATTACAGCGTGTGTTTCTCCTACATTCAACTGATGGCGCTGTTTATATAAAAAATCATGTTTTTTTCCTGTCAAATGTGAGGCATGTATAAAGAAGATATATAACAACATTCGCTTATTTGAATGCAACGTTGTGTCAACATTTCAAAGCAGTCGGTAAAGAGGTTACGAAGATGTTTCCTCACATGAAAAACACAGTTTTTCCAAGAGAAGCGTGTTTTTTCCCGTCACAGACATGACACCTATATAGCATGTATATAAAAACGTGCTCGGATGTGAATGAAACGTGTGGAAACTACAAAGAATTTCGGTGAAAAAACTTAGATTAGTGAAAAACGGAGATTAACGATTTTAAACAAACGAATATATATATATATATATATATATATATATATATATATATATATATATATATATATATATATATATATATATATATATATATATATATATATATATATATATATATATATATATATATATATATATATATATATATATATATATATATATATATATATATATATATATATATATATATATATATATATATATATATATATATGTCGTACCTAGTAGCCAGAACGCACTTCTCAGCCTACTATGCAAGGCCCGATTTGCCTAATAAGCCAAGTTTTCATGAATTAATTGTTTTTCGACTACCTAACCTACCTAACCTAACCTAACCTAACTTTTTCGGCTACCTAACCTAACCTAACCTATGCCAACCGTATTTGTAAGAAATCTATTTTCTTGATTATGATGAGAAGACAATGGCTTTCGTGACTCAGCATCTCAGAAAAGATACCACATTTGGACATTGCATATGTCCCTAGATTACAAGATAATGTATCAAATCAATTCCCTCTGTAGTAACAGGAAAGTTTATCAAGTCCTTCACTCACGAGCGCCCATAAATTTCAATTCATAATCTCAGTACTCAAATTCAGTATTGTTATAGATGTGCAGGGATGTACTGCTGATTAATTGCAGTTTTTGAGCCTGTAAGATCGATTTTCTCTTCAGTCGATGCTCAGTCTCAGTGCTAGTACTTTCTACTCCAGTTCAATTAACAATTACTAACACAAACAGGGGAAAGTAGTCTTTGATGAATTACTATAGCAAAAGGGACGGAAGAGTGGCATAGACCTCAACTTCGAGTGTAGCGGTGAGGACAGGGGTAAGTGACTATGAGGTGGGTGAGTGTTTAGCTACAGGTACCGAGTGTGGCTGCTCTGGATCCGACATGACAGTGTTATCTGCTAAAATATGACTGGTTATACACACCTTGTCATTCTCTGAAATGTATAAAGAGGGCAAGATAGTCTTCTTGCAAAAGGTCTGCCTTGTTCCGCCATGCTGTGTATTCTTCTATGTAATGCTATGCAAGAAGTATAACTGAAAATTTAATAATTTTGATAATTTCTTGAATTTCATTGAATGTTAGGTTTATAGATTATTTTGATTTCCTAAGAATGATTATAATTAATAAATATATTACAAAATAAAAAGAATGATAGCAACATTTTAGCTGTCTAGAGTGACAGTATTCATATCCAGTGGCCCATAGGAAAACTGTAGTCGTCTTCGTTCTTTAGTGAACTGTATGGGATGTCACAGTGTTCTCTAGGTGGCTCACATTTAGGGAGACGCAGCAGAAATGGTGCTGCCTTCACTTACCTGCCGGATGAAATAAATTTCAGTACGTTATAGTAAAATTATATATGTATAACATAACATGCACTTATAATTAATATAAAATATTAGTTTTAGCTTGTATTTTTAATTCTGGTATTTTGTCACACATGAATGATATTATCAACAATGAGAATACTTAATATTTTATCATTGTGAATTTATCTATTGCAAAATGTGTATTTTTATTTCTCTCTAAAAAAATTGCAATATTTTTCAAATATTTATTTGCTTAACATTGGTTAACCTAGTTAGTTATATTTAATTCAGTGGCAAGTAATTGACTCACTGAGGTTGACTGAAAAGCTTGTGTTATGTCCAAGTGGCTGATATAGAACAATTAGTGAAACATCTTAACAAGGATCCCTGACAAAAATAGTTATTACGAACCGTTCCCATAACGTATATTATAATGTACATTATAATGTACGTTATGGGAACGGTTCGTAATAACTATTTTTATTGTTTGGTTTGTTTATTAATTAATACATTTATAGTTATGTTATTTCACCACAATACCTCTCCACAGAGTAGCTAGACAGTTTGATATGATATACACTGGTGTATAGTGTGTTCTGGTGTGATGGTGTCTGCGAGCTCCATCAGCTGAGGCTCCACATCCCACTTCACTCTGTTATTTTATATTTCACATACCTATCATTTTTAAACGGTTTATGAACACTTTAATCAGTGTTATATGACGTTTACACCATTATACTAAGCTCCTAGAGAATAAAAACGACTGAAACTCGTGTATATTCGTTTTGGTGGTGGAGTGTTTAGTATCATGGTAGCGTCTAGTAGTAGTAAGCATCCGTCAATCCCGTGGGGTTATGGGGTTGTGCCCGGGGGGTCTAGTTCTATGCAACGTCTGCTGTGGTTGTGAAGTCCAACCCGAGGATGGCAGTCCCGGTCGCAGCGAGCGCAGATTGATTGTTTAAAATTAAGCCAACCAGGAGGTGGCACGGGCATGAATACCCCGTAAGAGCGCAGATAAACGTCTAAACCGTTGCGTCTGACAGTGGTCGAGACCTCCTCTGAAGTCTATTTTCCTCTTCCTGCCTCTTCAGTTAAACCTATAATGGATGGAGTCCCTTCATCACTTTGCGTCTCCAGGCAGATCTGTCCGTAGCTGCTGCCTCCCAAGTGTTGATGTTGATCTGCTTGAGGTGGCGTTTGCAGGCGTCTTTGAAACGCAGCTGGAGTCTTCCGGTGGGTCTCCTTTCTGATGAAAGTTCTCCATATAAGAGGTCCTTTGGTATGCGGCCATCTTCCATGCGTGTGACATGTCCCAGCCATGGCATGCGTCTCTGCTTCAGGAGAGTGAACATTGAAGGAATTCCTGTTCTCTAGAGTACTGTGTTGTTGGTTACGTGGACTCTCCACGTGATGCAAGGATTCGTCTCAGGTTTCACATGTGGAAGGTATAGAGCCGTCTCTCCTGGGGAGAGTGCAGGGTCCAGGATTCGGAGCCGTAGAGAAGTATACTCACCACACATGCCATGTAGACTCGTCTAAACACTAGCTTTTGTCCACACCAAGGCGAGCATAATCACCCACCCTGTTTTAAAGCTCGATTTATACAATCTTTAACCACTCTTATCTGGTTAAACAAATATTTGTTCTTCATATGTATTTATTTTTGGCTATTACCATGGTCTTATAGCTATTGGTTTTAATGAAAATATCCTGGTATGGAACCCATTACAGATGCCTTCCAGGGGTGGTGTCTTCAAAATGATGTTCAAATGCTGACTAGACATTCTCTATGTCCTGGGTGGGCTTGGCTTTGTTCCGTAAATCGCTAGACATAAGCCTTGTGCTCTCTCTCTCAGACCATATAACTCACACGTGTTATACTCTATTTTGATGGAAAATTTTCATCTTTATGGACGGGAAATGATTGCTTGGGGTCCATTATTTAGGACTGAGGCGAGACAAACATTTGCAACGTTTACTCCACATCGTTTTGAAAGTACAAACACAAATTTTGTTTGCACCTCTGTGCGGCTGTTCTTTGTGGACGGATGGGCCGTATTGATATTTGTAGATTATCATGTGCCGATGCTGGGGGCTGCCCAGGATCTGCCCCCCACCCCCACCATGGATTCTATGTGAATGGATCCCGGTGTTGGACGGTCTTCTCTGATGCATCTCTTTAGATTATACAATTGCGTTCTGGCGTGAGCGGTGGCGTGAGAATATTTATCAGCAATGTCCTGGGACATGCCGTAGGGGGAGCATGATATACAATTTACAGAGTAGACAATGCAGCACTCTCGATTGTTAAACTCCTCATCCGTCATGTATCCGTGATGAATTTCTACAGAGTTCATTTTGGCTATGGAGTTCATTTTGGTTTTTTTCCCCAACGCAATATAGATGAAACACAGGGGAGCGATGAGCGGGCAGTAATGAATTAGTGTGATGAATGATTGATGAAGATTCAGCCACCTAAAAGGAGGCACGGGCATGAATAGCCCGTAAAATTAGTGTGATCTACCCACCCCCTTTTATCCTCATCGTGTGTGGCGCGCGTGCGCGCATGCTCCCAGGATAGTTTCCAATTAATGATTAACCACACTCCGTAGCTATGTATTTTATATTATTTATTTATTATTTATTTATTATTATTTAATAAACGTGGATTATAGTCCATTCTAGCAGTAAGATAGGTGTAATACTATAATCTCAACAATGAGGTTTTATATTGACTTTGCACCACGCTACGATTTTTTTTTCTAAGTTGAGGAGAGCTTCGTATATCCCTTCACATCTCGTTCACTATAGAAATTAGTCTAAGGCGGTGCTGTATATATATATATATATATATATATATATATATATATATATATATATATATATATATATATATATATATATATATTTATATATATATATATATATATATATATATATATATATATATATATATATATATATTAGTATATTTTGGTAGCAGTCTTTCCTGTAGACATATATTATTAAATATGACCGAAAAAGTAAGATTAATAATTCTAACACGAATTTTCTCAATCTTTCGTACATTACGCTTCACTGTTGGAGGTAAATCAAAAATTAATTCTCCAAAATTCATTTTTATTTCTAGTCTGACGCGACACGGGCGCGTTTCGTAAAACTTATTACATTTTCAAAGACTTTAGTTCACAAATACACAACTGAATAGAACTTACGTATCTCCGATTTTATATCTACATTTGAGTGAGGTGGGAGGGGTGATGTGGCATTAACACAAGACAGAACAAGAGGGGATATTAATAGGGTATTAAAAGTATCAACACAAGACAGAACACAAACAATGGGTATTGAATAGAAGTGTTTGTAGAAAGCCTATTGGTCCATATTTCTTGATGCTTCTATATTGGAGCGGAGTCTTGAGGTGGGTAGAATATAGTTGTGCAATAATTGGCTGTTGATTGCTGGTGTTGACTTCTTGATGTGTAGTGCCTCGCAAACGTCAAGCCGCCTGCTATCGCTGTATCTATCGATGATTTCTGTGTTGTTTACTGGGATTTCTCTGGCGATGGTTTGGTTGTGGGAAGAGATTATATGTTCCTTAATGGAGCCCTGTTGCTTATGCATCGTTAAACGCCTAGAAAGAGATGTTGTTGTCTTGCCTATATACTGGGTTTTTTGGAGCTTACAGTCCCCAAGTGGGCATTTGAAGGCATAGACAACGTTAGTCTCTTTTAAAGCGTTCTGTTTTGTGTCTGGAGAGTTTCTCATGAGTAGGCTGGCCGTTTTTCTGGTTTTATAGTAAATCGTCAGTTGTATCCTCTGATTTTTGTCTGTAGGGATAACGTTTCTATTAACAATATCTTTCAGGACCCTTTCCTCCGTTTTATGAGCTGTGGAAAAGAAGTTCCTGTAAAATAGTCTAATAGGGGGTATAGGTGTTGTGTTAGTTGTCTCTTCAGAGGTTGCATGGCTTTTCACTTTCCTTCTTATGATGTCTTCGACGAAACCATTGGAGAAGCCGTTATTGACTAGGACCTGCCTTACCCTACAGAGTTCTTCGTCGACTTGCTTCCATTCTGAGCTGTGGCTGAGAATGTGTGGCTGAGTGTGGTTACCTGTTAACAACACTCCTCTTGTACCTGTCAGGGCAGTCGCTGTTGGCATTTAGGCACATTCCTATGTTTGTTTCCTTAGTGTAGACTGCAGTGTGGAAACCTCCGCCCTTTTCCATGACTGTTACATCTAGAAAGGGCAGCTTCCCATCCTTTTCCATCTCGTAAGTGAAACGCAGCACGGAACTCTGCTCAAATGCCTCCTTCAGCTCCTGCAGATGTCTGACATCAGGTACCTGTGTAAAAATGTCGTCAACATACCTGCAGTATACGGCTGGTTTCAAGTTCATGTCGACTAAGACTTTTTGCTCGATGGTACCCATATAGAAGTTTGCAAACAGGACACCTAGGGGAGAACCCATGGCGACCCCATCTACTTGCTTATACATGTGCCCATCCGGGCTCAAGAAGGGTGCCTCTTTAGTACAAGCTTGGAGTAGTTTCCTCAGAATATTTTCTGGTATGTCAAGAGGAGTACAGGCTGGATCACGATACACTCTGTCGGCTATCATTCCGATTGTCTCGTCCACAGGTACGTTGGTAAACAGCGATTCTACGTCCAACGAGGCTCTTATCCCTGTTGCCCGTGTGCCCCGCAGTAAGTCAACAAATTCCTTTGGAGACTTCAGGCTGAAGGCGCAAGGAACATGAGGAGTCAGCAGGCCGTTGAGTCGCTTCGCCAGTCTGTACGTGGGTGTGGGTATCTGGCTAATGATTGGCCGAAGTGGGTTTCCAGGCTTGTGCGTCTTGACATTTCCATACGCATATCCAGGTTTATATTCCCCAATGATCTTTGGCAGGTGGAGTCCGGATTTCTTGGTGTTCACAGTTTCGATCAGTTTGTTGACCTTTGCTTTTAATTCGGCTGTAGTGTCCTTCGTTACCCTTTGGAACTTAGTTTGGTCAGAGAGTATGATGTTCATTTTCGCCAGTTATTCGTCTTTTTTAAGAATGACATATATTGGCGACTTGTCACCTCTCCTGACAACTATCTCCTTGTTCTCACGAAGGCTTTTAGCTGCCGCTTTAAGCTCGGGGGACAGTATGGTGCTTCTGTAGTTGCCTCGATTCTTTCCTCCTTCTGCAATAAGTTCTGCTTGTAAGGTATCTTTGGTAGTGACCTTCTTTTGTGTCTCGAGGTCGAATATGTCGTCCAACAGAATTTCCAACTCTACTTTCCGGGCCATCTCACTCGGTCTGGACATAACATGACAGTTTATGCCCAGATTTAGGAGAGTGACTTGGTCCTCAGTGAGGTTAATTCCTGCAAGGTTCAGGAAGCCATCTCTTGGTCGTGGAATTGCCATAGGTCCTCCATTTAATGTTGTTAGTTTCTTGATAATCCTTGTTTCAGTGCTGAGGTGATGTTGGTCTGTGAGGATGTCGAGGTGTTGTTCAATGCGGTTACGGATACTATGGTCGATGTTTCTATTTCTCCACTCGTTTGTAGCATGAAGTAGTTGCGTTTTGTTGTCTTTGATTTCATTCTCTGCCTTGTATATCTGATCACGAATCAGATCCTGGCGATATTTTATCGTGAAGGCTTGATTCCTTGCTGCTGGGTCGTGCGCTTTAATATTAGTATATTTTTTTTTTCTGATTCGTGATCAGATATATGATCAGTGTGAAGGCGTTCTCGGCCTTCACACCCTCAGCTACAACATAACCATAACCAGGTATTGCATCACCAACCTCAACAAGACCCTGAACAACAACACCACCGGCCTCCACACCCTCAGCAACAACATAACCAGGCACTGCATCACCAACCTCAACAAGACCCTGAACAACAACAACACCGGCCTACACACCCTCAGGAACAACATAACCAGGCACTGCATCACCAACCTCAACAAGGCACTGAACAACAACAACACCGGCCTCCACACCCTCAGCCACAACATAACCATAACCAGGCACTGCATCACCAACCTCAACAAGGCACTGAACAACAACAACACCGGCCTCCACACCCTCAGCCACAACATAACCATAACCAGGCACTGCATCACCAACCTCAACAAGGCACTGAACAACAACAACACCGGCCTCCACACCCTCAGCCACAACATAACCATAACCAGGCACTACATCACCTACCTCAACATGGCCCTGAACAACAACACCAGCAACACACTCAGCATTGGTCTCATCACCTGAATCAGTGGCTTAAAGTAAGCCCCTGCTCTAAATGCAATCGCAGGGGGCATACAGCTGATACCTGTCGAAGAGATCTCAGATGTAATTACTGCCACCGAACAGGTCATCAACAGGACACTTGTCGTACCAAAAGGGTCCTGGATAGACAGGAACAAATGTTTAGAGATCTAATCACAGATCAATCTCAGAAATACTCAGACTTGGTGCATACTCTTACTCGTCAGCACCCTTACTATCCATACCCAATCCCTGAAGGTGTCGTTGTGCCTTATTCAGCTCAGCAGATTTACACTCCACCAGCACAGCAGCTACGAAGTCTGCCTCCATACACAGCTGAATTCTCAAACAACTTGCAGAGATGAGGAGTCAATCGATCAGCATATTGTCTGCCAACATCAGGGGCTTCATGACCAATGTTGGCGATCTCACACACAGCTTTGTGAACACTCATCGTCCTGATGTGGTTGTTGTGCTAGAAACATTTCTAGATGACAGGACCCCTGAGAACTTTGCAACAATTGCCGGTTATACCTCATGGTTGCGCCGAGATAGGCAGGGTCAAGGAGGGGGTGTTGCAGTGTGCACCAGCAAATCTGTGTATGCACAACACATTGACGTGGTCATTCCTGGTCATCTTGAAATTATGTTCTTCAAAGTATGCTTAAATCCAGGTACCTCAATTCTCTTATGTGCAATGTACAGACCTCAATGGCAGGGTGCTTCTCCAATCACCTTCCTGATGGACAACCTAGACTCCCTGCTAATGCAGCACAACTGTCAGCACATTATAATTGTAGGTGACCTCAACCAGTATCTTATACAGAGGGATTTTGATGAACTCTTAGCAGTTTTTAACCTTGAAAATTTTGTGAGTTTTCCTACCCACATATCAGGCTCGTCCCTTGATCCTGTCGTAACTGACCTTCCTGCAAATATTGTTAATTGCAGACCTCTGGGATATGTTGGTTCTTCAGACCACCAGGCTGTCTTTACTACACTGGCTATCCCGACAGATCGAGGTGAAGAATCTGTTCGTACTACCTGGCTATGGGACAGAGGGAACTGGCCAGCCCTACGTTCAGAGCTTGAAGTAACTGATTGGCATGCCTTGCTCCAGGGGGACGTGAACAGCCAAGTAAACGCTTTCACCAGTCATATACTGGACCTCCAGTATAGGCATATCCCTCACCGGCAGTATGTGACCAAGCCCACTGATCAGCCTTGGTTTGGATATCGGTGCCGGATGGCAGCTGAAGCCAAAAACAAGGCCTGGAGGAGATTTAAACGGCATCCCTCGGCTCATAACAGAAACATTCATAGACAATCTTGTCGAATAATGAAAGAAGTTCAAAAGTGGGCTATATCCAGATGGGAATCCGAAACTCGAAGAAAACTTGCATCTGGAAGGGTTGGATCCAAGGTCTGGTGGTCCCTGGTGAAGGATCGGCAGGGGTACTCATCTGAGGACACAATCCCACCTCTAAACAGAGAAGATGGTACTGTGGCAACCAGCAATCAGGAGAAGGCTGATTTACTGGCAAACAACTTTGCTTCCAAGATGCAGGTCCCTGATCCTGAACGTCAGCCTCCACATCTTGCCCCATGCACTGTGTCTAAGTTGACTGAAGTGGTTATAAATCAGGCTGAAGTTCTCCATCTCCTTAACACGCTAGACACAAGCAAAGCTGTGGGGCCAGATAAGGTCAGTCTAAGACTACTACGCTGCTGCGCTGACCTGTTGGCTCCACCTCTCACGCGCCTCTTCCAACTGTGCCTAGTTCAAGGAATTTGGCCCTCCTTATGGAAGAAGGCAGACGTTGTTCCAGTGCACAAAAAGAAGAGCCGCTCAGTAGTTGGTTACTACAGACCTGTGTCACTGCTTTCCATTACTGGCAAGATCCTAGAATCATTAATTGCTCAGCAAATGACATAATTTTTTGACCGTCATCGGCTAATTTGTGATCGACAGTATGGTTTTAGAAAAGGCCGATCTGCTGCTGATCTTTTGCTAAATCTCTCCTCTAAGTGGCATCAGTCACTGGATGAGTCCAAGATCAGCTATGTTGTTGCTCTAGATATAGCAGGAGCCTTTGATCGGGTCTGGCACTCTGGACTAGTGGTGAAGCTTCAAGCTTTAGGCATTGCAGGCTCCATCTTAGTGTTATTAAAAGACTACCTTCAAGAACGGACTCTAAGGGTGGTCCTCAATGGAGCAGAATCCGATAGCCACTCAATTGGTGCCAGCGTTCCACAGGGTAGTGTGCTTGGCCCTCTGCTGTGGAATGTTTATTTCAACGATCTTCTTCATCTCATTCCTGAAGCTCAAGCCTATGCTGATGACTGTACTCTAACCTTTACATACAGAAAGGAGGAAATGCTAACTGCTGCAAGAATCATTAATCACAAACTTTCAAAAATTTCTACCTGGGGTAGGAGATGGCAGGTCACATTTGCGGCTGAGAAGACTCAAGCGATGATGATAACTAGACTGCACATGGCGAATCGGACAGAACTGCAAATGGGTGGCAAATCCCTGGAGTTCACAGAAGAATTTGACATCTTGGGAATGAAGTTCGACTCTTCAATGACAATGAAGAGCCATGTGATAAACCTAGCTAAAAAGGCAGCCAGGAAACTTACAGCACTACGGCGCATCTCATATCTTCTTGACAGCAAGGGATGCAAAACCTTATATGAAGCTCAAGTTCGCTCCCATCTTGAGTATGCACCCCTTTCCTGGATTGCCTGCCCCCCATCTTTCGTCAGACTGTTGGACAAAGTGGAGAGACGGGCTAGAAGGCTTATATCTAGTCTTGACCAAGTCTGGTGGGAACGGTCTGAACATCAGAGCCTGCAACACCGTCGGGACGTTGTTGGTCTTACTGTTATGTACAAGTCCAACATCCTCAAAGTTCCGCACTTGACCCAACTCCGTGGAGTACCAGTAGTTCCCACTCGTAACACTAGGCTCTCAACCTTCAACAGTCTCAAGCTGGAAGTGCCATTCTCAAGAACATCACTCCATCAGCGTTCATTCCTTCCGAGACTTCCTCGCATCTGGAACTTGTTCGCTCAACAGATTGATACACGGGAGATCAGGTCAACTGTTCACATGAAGACTCTGGCACACAGCTGGCTACAAGCTCATCCTGTTCCTTATATGATTGTTACTTAATGTTTTTTAATGAATAAAGGCTATTCCTTCTAAAGCAAAAAATACCAGGCTCATGAAATAAATGGGCATCTAGGAGTAGGTTTCAACTTAGCTTACATAAGTTAATATATGATAGTTCCCATTGTGTTAGTTTCAGAGTATACTCTTATGTAATAAATGAGTTTCTAGGTGTAGGCTTCAGATGAGCTGAGGCAGGATAACAGCTCTTGTTTGCAGTTTCACTAGGTATGTTATTAGGCATCCCTCATGAATCCTAGTCTTAGTTTAAAAAAAAAAAAAAAAAAAAAAAAAAAAAAAAAAAAAAAAAAAAAGAGAGAGAGAGAGAGAGAGAGAGAGAGAGAGAGAGAGAGAGAGAGAGAGAGAGAGAGAGAGAGAGAGAGAGAGAGAGAGAGAGAGAGAGGGAGAGAGAGAGAGAGAGAGAGAGAGAGAGAGAGAGAGAGAGAGAGAGAGAGAGAGAGAGAGAGAGAGAGAGAGAGAGAGAGAGAGAGAGAGAGAGAGAGAGAGAGAGAGAGAGAGAGAGAGAGGGGGAGAGAGAGAGAGAGAGAGAGAGAGAGAGAGAGAGAGGAGAGAGAGAGAGAGAGAGAGAGAGAGAGAGAGAGAGAGAGAGAGAGAGAGAGAGAGAGAGAGAGAGAGAGAGAGAGAGAGAGAGAGAGAGAGAGAGAGAGAGAGAGAGAGAGAGAGAGAGAGAGAGAGAGAGAGAGAGAGAGAGAGAGAGAGAGAGAGAGAGAGAGGGGGGAGAGAGAGAGAGAGAGAGAGAGAGAGAGAGAGAGGGAGAGAGAGAGAGAGGGGGAGAGAGAGAGAGAGAGAGAGAGAGAGAGAGAGAGGAGAGAGAGAGAGAGAGAGAGAGAGAGAGAGAGAGAGAGAGAGAGAGAGAGAGAGAGAGAGAGAGAGAGAGAGAGAGAGAGAGAGAGAGAGAGAGAGAGGGAGAGAGAGAGAGAGAGGGAGAGAGAGAGAGAGAGAGGGGAGAGAGAGAGAGAGAGAGGAGAGAGAGAGAGAGAGAGGAGAGAGAGAGAGAGAGAGAGAGAGAGAGAGAGAGAGAGAGAGAGAGAGAGAGAGAGAGAGAGAGAGAGAGAGAGAGAGAGAGAGAGAGAGAGAGAGAGAGAGAGAGAGAGAGAGAGAGAGAGAGAGAGAGAGAGAGAGAGAGAGAGAGAGAGAGAGAGAGAGAGAGAGAGAGAGAGAGAGAGAGAGAGAGAGAGAGAGAGAGAGAGAGAGAGAGAGAGAGAGAGAGAGAGAGAGAGAGAGAGAGAGAGAGAGAGAGAGAGAGATAAGTGGAACAGACGGACTCGCTGACCGTAGCTACATCTCCCTTTCCTTAACGAAACGCAGTGGGTAATGGATACCCGGCCATTTCCGCCCCTGTCTGAGGAAGTAATGGTAGTCATTGCGTACCCTCTGGGAGGGGAAGATATAACCAGCTACTTGGAAATGCTCTTCAGTTACCCTGTGACCAGTTGGCAGTACACACACGCCTCCGCGGACATTGAAAAACGCTTAAGGGTAAGTGGGTATGGTTCACATCCGTCCAGGTCTGTCACCTATACACTCCCATACATTGTTACATAAAACAAACCTTCTTCACCAACTGTTGCCTCATCTCATTCACAACTTAAGAGTGACTGGTCTCTCTTTCTCCTCCACACTTCCTACCATGTATGGCCCAACTATTACCCTCATGGATCATCTCCAAACACAGCTGCATAACTCGAAGAAAATAGACTTGAAAAAACGATTAAGGCAAATGGACCACATCCCTCCTCCTGGACTTTGCTCTCTCATCCTCTCCCACTTCCGGCTGTGTGCATAGCTCCAAGAAAATAATGGATGTCAAAACCACAAATGGGCCTAACCACTCTCACGCCGAGGGGAAGCTCCAATCACCCCTCCCCCACCCCAAACAACATAACAGACTATGTTGGGACCCCTCACACACAGCCTCTGCATAGCATACTTACTATCATCAAAACTATTATCTACACACAGGATTAAGTCTACGGCAAACACACATACATATTTAACTACTCTTTCCACATATTCCACTCTTATCCTCGTATTTCTTACTCTACCACATACTCTCCTACACCCCCAACAACATGACCTCCCATCTTTCCTGACCACATACCCAAACACTGGACGCTCACACGCGTCCGACACGCGCCAAACTTCCGGGAAAATCCCCCCAAACCCTTTGTGACTAGACACCTGCGCGCCACCTGCCCAGCTGGCTCTCAAGAGTGCCACCTGGTCAGATGGCGCGCGCGGTTCTAGTCACATAATTCCCTACTACCCTCCACCACTGAAGGCTGGAGTTATACTAACCATGTGTGTCTCTCTCACCACCAGCCCAGAGTTGCCAGCTCGTCCTCTCAAAATGTTTCCTTCAAAGATTGTATATTATCTTTGAACAACAAGTTTGATTATCAAGGAAATAATGCATATATTATTGTCACATTAATACTGTGTAATATCTTATTACATTCCTGCTAAATAATTATAAGTTAAAACAGAACAAAAAATCCAACATGTATATATATATATATATATATATAAAAACCAACATTAGAGATCACATTAAGGCCAAAGCCTAGCTGTGACCACACACATCCGGCCTCCCTGGCCAGCTACGCTCTCACACCTCACACTCTTACTGACTCTCATACTCACTCTAACTCTTACTCACTCTTACTCTCACTCTTACTCTTACTCTCACTCCTACTCTTACTCTCACTCTTACTCCCAATCACTCTTATTCTCAATCACTCTTACTCTCAATCACTCTTACTCTTATACTCACTCTTACTCACTCTTACTCTCAATTACTCTTACTCTCAATCACTCTTTCTCTCACCCTTACTGTCAATCACTCTTACTCTCATACTCACTTTTACTCTTACTCTCACTCATACTCACTCTCAATCACTCTTACTCACTCCTACTCTCATTCACTCTCAATCACTCTTACTCACTCTCAGTCACTCTTACTCACTCTCAGTCACTCTTACTCACTCTCATTCACTCTTACTCCCTCTCAGTCACTCTCACTCACTCTTACTCACTCTCTGTCACTCTTACTCTTACTCTCACTCTTTCACACTCTCAGCCACTCTTACACACTTTCATACTTTTACTCACTCTCAATCACTCTTACTCACTCTCCCTCACTCTTACTCACTCTTACTCTCACTCTCCCACACTCTCAGTCACTCTTATTCACTCTCAGTCACTCTTACTCACTCTTACTCTCACTCACTTTTTTTCAATTTGCTATCATTGTGTTCGCAATACAATTCTCTAGAGGAGTAAATGAATATAAACT
This sequence comes from Procambarus clarkii, assembly GCF_040958095.1. Classification (NCBI taxonomy): domain Eukaryota; kingdom Metazoa; phylum Arthropoda; class Malacostraca; order Decapoda; family Cambaridae; genus Procambarus; species Procambarus clarkii. Next base: position 22,961,043 of record NC_091158.1, read on the forward strand.
CCAAACGTCCGGCTTACCATCCGCAGCAAACAGAGAAAGTGAGAGCGAAAGTGAGACCCGGGAGCGCTCAAGAGCGATAAAATGTATACACTCTTTTCACTTTGGTCACCTCAATTTTCGTCCTATGTCTTTCATTTTGGTATCAATGTGTTCGCAATAGAATTCCCAACAGGAGTATATGCATAAAATGTAAAAAACAGCAACCCGCTCCACACGCCGACAAGATGAATGTCGGCCGCGGGTACCAGAAAGAGAGAAATGTGCTACCCCAAAGGCACCTCTCATTCCATTAGAGCGCGCGGTAATACTGAAAAGTGTATACTCTTTTCAAGTTTATTACCTCAATTCTCGTCCTAGGTTTTTCAATTTGGTATCAATGTGTTTGCAATAGAATTCTCTACAGGACTAAAGACATATAAACTCCAAAAGCCCGGAGTACCATCCGCAACAAACAGAGAAAGCAAGAGCGTGTTACCCGGGAACGCACAAGAGCGATAAAAAGTATACACTCTTTTCACTTTGGTCACCTCAATTGTCATCCTAGGTCTTTCAATTTGGTATCAATGTGCTTGCAATAGAAATCCCAACCGGATAATATGCATAAAATGTAAAAAACAGCAGCCCGCTCTACCCGCTGACAAGATGAAAGCCGGCCGGGTTACCCAAAAAAAGAGTGCAATGCAGTGCCTGGACTTCCATTAGAGAGCCTGGTAATACTGAAAGTGAATACTCTTTTCAAGTTTATTACCTCAATTCTCGTCCTAGGTTTTTCAATTTGGTATCAATGTGTTCGCAATCGAATTCTCTACAGGTTTAAATGCATATAAAATCCAAAAGCGTATAACCCAAAAGCGAGTGCAGATAAACTCCATTAGTGGACATTTAGCAGCTAAAATTTTGACTCCATACTTCGTCATTAATGGGAGAAAGTGTTAGAAGCCTGTCATATGAAGAAAGATTGTCAAAGCTTATATTACACTCTCTAGAAAGGCGAAGAATTAGGAGTGACACATGGTAGAGGTGCACAATAGGATGAATGGACATAACAAAGGGGACATTAATAGGGTATTAAAAGTAACAACACAAGACAGAACTCGAAACAAAGTGTAAAAATTTGAAAAATTTAGATTTAGGAAAGAACTGCATGGGTATATACACTGAGTTTGTACCTGAAGGTTCATGTATGCAATATTACAGAGTTCCAATTAACTACCATGCATCCAGTTAATTTATGTTATGTTTATGTACTATAAGTTTTTTTATGTTAATATGTTTTTGTTGATTTGTTTGTATATTTTCATAAGTAAAGCATGCTTACCGTCTTATTCCAAGTTTTATGATAACTTTACAAGGTTTAAAACATAAAGTTCAATATAATATTCAGGTTTTCATACATCAATTATACGTTAATATTACATCATAATAACGTAATGATGTGTAAATAACGTTACATTGACGTCAAATAAATGTAATATTTACGTTATAAGAACGTAAATTGGATAGGTTTACATAAAGTAAAAAAAAAAAATGTCGACTGAAAATTATTTATTCTTAAATATAAAGCATGAAAACATTATTATTCCATAGCATTCAATATTATTTGTAAATTTTTACATAAATCTTAAAAACCTGTGTCTCAAGAATATATGTTTTCAGTTATATCTAATGGTTTTACGGACGTCAGAAATACGTATTTATGTCAAAAGTTACAGTATAACCTTTGTGGCCCCATTTAAAAAGTCCACAAACTTTCTGTGTTTGCTGCATAGGAGTGAGTGTAGAGGAGAATAGGAGTGAGTGTGAAGGAGACTAGGAGTGTGTGTTGAGAAGACTAGGAGTGAGTGTGGAGGAGACTAGGAGTGTGTGTTGTGAAGACTAGGAGTGAGTGTGGAGGAGACTAGGAGTGGGTGTAAAGGTGACTAGGAGTGAGTGTGGAGGAGACTAGGAGTGGGTGTAGAGGAGACTAGGAGTGGGTGTGGAGGAGACTAGGAGTGTGTGTTGAGAAGACTAGTAGTGAGTGTGGAGGAGACTAGTAGTGAGTGTTGTGAAGACTACGAGTGAGTGTGGAGGAGATTAGGAGTGGATGTAGAGGAGACTAGGAGTGAGTGTACTCACCTAGTTGTGTTTGCGGGGGTTGAGCTCTGGCTCTTTGGTCCTGCCTCTCAGCCGTCAGTCAACAGGTGTACAGATTCCAGAGCCTATTCGGCTCTATCATATCTACGCTTGAAACTGTGTATGGAGTCAGCCTCCACAACATCACTTCCTAATGCATTCCATTTGTCAACCACTCTGACATTAAAAAAGTTCTTTCTAATATCTCTGTGGCTCAGTTGGGCACTCAGTTTCCACCTGTGTCCCCTTGTGCGTGTGTACCTTGTGTTAAATAGCCTGTCTTTATCTACCCTATCAATTCCCTTCAGAATCCTGAATGTGGTGATCATGTCCCCCATAACTCTTCTGTCTTCCAGCGAAGTGAGGTTTAATTCCCGTAGTCACTCCTCGAACCTCATACCTCTCAGCTCAGGTACTAGTCTGGTGGCAAACCTTTGAACCTTTTCCAGTTTAGTCTTATCCTTGACTAGATATGGACTCCATGCTGGGGCTGCATATTCCAGGATTGGCCTGACATATGTGGTATACAAAGTTCTAAATGATTCTTTACACAAGTTTCTGAGTGCCGTTCGTATGTTGGCCAGCCTGGCATATGCCTCTGATGTTATCCTCTTGATATGTGCTGCAGGAGACAGGTCTGGCATAATATCAACCCCCAAGTCTTTTTCTTTCTCTGACTCCTGAAGAATTTCCTCTCCCAGATGATACCTTGTATTTGGCCTCCTGCTCCCTACACCTATCTTCATTACATTACATTTGGTTGTGTTAAACTCTAACAACCATTTGTTCGACCATTCCTTCAGCTTGTCTAAGTCTTCTTGAAGCCTTAAACAGTCCTCTTCTGTCTTAATCCTTCTCATAATTTTGGCATCGCCCGCAAATATTTGAGAGAAATGAATCGATACCCTCCGGGAGATCATTTACATATATCAGAAACAAGATAGGACCGAGTACAGAGCCCTGTGGGACTCCACTGGTGACTTCACGCCAATCGGAGGTCTCACCCCTCACCGTAACTCTCTGCTTCCTATTGGTTAGGTACTCCCTTATCCACTGGAGCACCTTACCAGCTATACCTGCCTGTCTCTCCAGCTTATGTACCACCCTCTTATGCGGTACTGTGTCAAAGGCTTTCCGACAATCCAAGAAAATGCAGTCTACCCAGCCCTCTCTTTCTTGCTTAATCTTTGTCACCTGGTCGTAGAATTCTATTAAGCCAGTCAGGCAAGATTTACCCTCCCTGAACCCATGTTGGCAATTTGTCACGAAGTCCCTTCTCTCCAGATGTGTTACCAGGTTTTTTCTCACGATCTTCTCCATCACCTTGCATGGTATACAAGTCAAGGACACTAGCCTGTAGTTCAGTGCCTCTTGCCTGTCGCAGCTTTTTGTATTTTGGGACCACATTCGCCGTCTTCCATATTTCTGGTAGGTCTCTCATCTCAAGTGACTTACTATACACTATGGAGAGTGGCAAGCAAAGTGCCTCTGCACACTCTTTCAGTACCCATGGTGAGATCCTATCTGAACCTACAGCCTTTCTAACATCCAGATCCAGCAGGTGTCTCTTGACCTCCTCTCTTGTAGTTTCGAACTCTTCCAAGGTCGCCTAGTTTACCTCCCTCTCTCCTAGCACAGTGACCTCACCTTGTTCTATTGTGAAGACCTCCTAGAATGTCTTGTTGAGTTCTTCACACACCTCTTTGTCATTCTCTATATACCTGTCCTCGCCTGTTCTAAGTTTCACTACCTGTTCTTTCACTGTTGTTTTCCTTCTGATGTGACTGTTGAGTAGCTTTAGTTCGGTCTTGGCTTTGTTTGCTATATTATTTTCAAAACTTTCCTCTGCTTCTCTTCTCACCCTGACGTACTCATTCCTGGTTCTATGGTATCTCTCTCTGCTTTCTGGTGTTCTGTTATTCCGGAAGTTCCTCCACGCCCTTTTGATCAGTTTCTTCGCTTCCATACATGCCCTATTATACCATGGATTCTTCTGATGCTTCTCGGATTTTTCCCTTTGGGCTGGGATGTACCTATTTACTGCCTCCTGACACTTTTGGGTAACATAGTCCATCATACATTGTACAGACTTATCTCTGAGGTCTGTGTCCCAAGGTATTTCCCTTAGGAAACTTCTCATCTGTTCATAATTCCCCTTTCGGTAAGCCAGCCTTTTGATTCCTAGTTCTTTTTTGGGGGGAGATAATTCTTAGCTCTACTAGGTACTCAAAGTTCAATACACTGTTATCACTCATTCCCAAGGGCGCTTCCCTCTTAACTTCCCTTATATCCCACTCATTTAGGGTAAATATCAAATCAAGCATTGCTGGTTCATCTTCTCCTCTCATTCTTGTTGGTTCCTTGATGTGGTGGCTTAGAAAGTTTCTTGTTGCCACGTCCAGCAGCTTAGCTCTCTATGTTTCTGGTCCTCCATGCGGGTCTCTTTTCTCCCAATCTATCTTCCCATGATTGAAGTCTTCCATAATTAGTAGTCCAGATCCATTCCTGCTAGCAACAGAAGCTGCTCTTTCTATTATGTTAATGGTGGCCATGTTGTTTCTATCATATTCCTGTCTGGGTCTTCTGTCATTTGGTGGTGGATTATATATGACTACGACTATAATTTTTTCCCCTCCAGTTGTTATGGTACCTGCTATGTAGTCACTGAAACCTTCACAGCCCTGAATAACCATCTCATCAAAATCCCAGCCTTTTCTTACCAGCAGAGCAACACCACCACCACCTCTTCCTTCCCTCTCTTTCCTCATAACATAATTGTCCTATGGGAACACTGCATTTGTTATCGTTTTCGTTAGCTTTGTTTCTGTGAGGGCTATTATGTCTGGGTTTTCCTCTAGTACCCGTTCTCCAAGCTCATTTGCTTTATTTGTAATTCCATCTATGTTAGTGTACATTGCTTTGAGGCTCACTTTCTTCTGTCCATTCTCAAACCGCCTCCTTGGCGAGTGTTCTGCTGGTGGGGGAAGCTGTTCCATGGGTGTGAGGACCTGTGAGATGGATAACAGGGTCTCAGAGGATACTGGGATGAGGGGAGGGGGATCCAGGGAAGGGGAAGGGACAGGGAGGGTATGGAGTAAAAGGGGAGAGAGAACAGGAAGGAAAGGGGGGGGGGAGGGGGGACTCGGCGGGAGGAATGGAGGGGCAGAAGGGTGGGGATTGAATGTGGGGGAGGGAGATTTGGCTGAACATTTGAGTGGTGGCAGGGAGGGTTTAGGGTACGGGGGGTTTTCTATGCAGAGGAGGGTGGCGGGGTTGTCCTCCCCTCTGGTGTTACTGGGTAGCTGGTTGTGGGTCCCCCCTCCTCGCCTCTGGGGGTGTTGTGTTGGGAGCTGTGACTTCCTGGTTTTTCCCTCTCGCACTGCACCTCTTCCTTGCTTCTGCCGCCATGGCTCTCTCCTCCCTCATCATGTTTCTCTGGAGGAATACATTTTTGAATTCTCTCACGTTTTTCAGGGAACTCTTCCTTGATAGAATCTTCTCCTTTGTGCCCTCATTTGCAAACACTCTCTTTATCACTCGGTCTTTGTTGTACCATCCTAGCCTGAAAACCTTCTCAATGCTATGCTCAGCCCCTTCCATGTACTCACCTATTTGTACTCACCTATTTGTGCTTGCAGGGGTTGAGCTTTGGCTCTTTGGTCCCACCTCTCAACTGTCAATCAACTGGTGTACAGATTCCAGAGCCTAGTGGGCTCTATCATATCTACATTTAAAATTGTGTATGGAGTCAGCCTCCACCACATCACTGCCTAATGCATTCCATCCGTTAACTACTCTGACACTGAAAAAGTTCATTCTAACGTCTCTGTGGCTCATGTGGGTACTAAGTTTCCACCTGTGTCCCCTTGTTCGCGTCCCACCAGTGTTGAATAGTTTATCCTTGTTTACCTGGTCGATTCCTCTGAGGATTTTGTAAGTTGTGATCATGTCTCCCCTTTCTCTTCTGTCTTCCAGTGTCGTAAGGTGCATTTCTCGCAGCCTTTCCTCGTAACTCATGCCTCTTAGTTCTGGGACTAGTTTAGTGGCATACCTTTGGACTTTTTCCAGCTTCGTCTTGTGCTTGACAAGGTACGGGCTTCATGCTGGGGCCGCATACTCCAGGATTGGTCTTACATATGTGGTGTACAAGATTCTGAATGATTCCTTACACAGGTTCCTGAACGCTGTTCTGATGTTAGCCAGCCTCCCATATGCTGCGGACGTTATTCTTTTTATGTGGGCTTCAGGAGACAGGTTTGGTGTGATATCAACTCCTAGATCTTTCTCTCTGTTCGTTTCATTAAGTACTTCATCTCCTATTCTGTATCCTGTGTTTGGCCTCCTATTTCCACTGCCTAGTTTCATTACTTTGCATTTACTCGGGTTGAACTTCAACAGCCATTTGTTGGACTCAGTCTGTCTAGGTCATCTTGTAGCCTCCTACTATCGTCCTCGGTTTCAATCCTCCTCATAATTTTTGCATCATCGGCAAATATTGAGAGAAACGATTCTATGCCCTCTGGAAGATCATTTACATTTATCAGAAACAGTATAGGTCCAAGGACTGACCCCTGCGGTACTCCACTCGTAACGTCTCGCCAATCTGAGACCTCACCCCTCACACTGACTCGTTGTCTCCTGTTACTTAGGTACTCCTGTATCCAACGGAGTACCTTCCCTTTCACTCCAGCCTGCGTCTCCAGTTTTTTCACTAGCCTCTTGTGTGGCACTGTATCAAAGGCTTTCTGACAATCCAAAAATATGCAGTCTGCCCACCCTTCTCTTTCTTGCCTTATTTTTGTTGCCAGGTCATAGAATTCAAGTAACCCTGTGAGGCAGGACCTGGCATCCCTGAATCCATGTTGATGCTGTGTTACAAAGTTCTTTCGCTCCAGGTGCTCCACTAGCTTTCTTCGCACAATCTTCTCCATCATCTTGCATGGTATGCAGGTTAGGGACACTGGCCTGTAATTCAGTGCCTCCTATCTATCCCCTTTCTTGTATATCGGGACTACGTTAGCTGCTTTCCAAATTTCTGGCAGTTCCCCTGTTGCCAGTGATTTGTTATACACCATGGAGAGCGGGAGGCACAGTTCTTCTGCTCCTTCCTTTCGTATCCAAGGGGAGATTCCATCTGGGCCTATTGCCTTTGTCACATCCAATTATAGTAAACACTTCCTTACTTCCCCGGTGGTGATCTCAAACTCTTCCAGTGGTTCCTGGTTAGCTATTCCCTCTCTTATCTCTGGGATTTCTCCTTGCTCTAAGGTGAAGACCTCTTGGAATTTCTTATTCAGTTCCTCACACACTTCCTTGTCGTTTGTAGTGAATCCTTCTGCCCCTATCCTTAATTTCATAACCTGTTCCTTTACTGTTGTTTTTCTCCTGATGTGGCTATGCAGCAATTTAGGCTGAGTCTTTGCCTTGCTTGCGATGTCATTTTCGTATTGCCTTTCTGCCTCTCTTCTCTTCCTGACATATTCATTCCTGGCATTCTGGTATCTTTCTCTGCTCTCCAGTGTCCTGTTATTCCTATAGTTTCTCCATGCCCTTTTACTTTGCTGCTTAGCTAGCCTACATCTCTGATTAAACCATGGGTTTCTCATCTTCATTTCACTGTTTTCCTTTTGGACTGGGACAAACTTGTTTGCTGCGTCCTTGCATTTTTGCGTGATGTATTCCATCATATCTTGGGCTGTCTTTTCCCTGAGCTCTGTTTCCCATGCTATATCTGTTATGAATTTTCTTATCTCCTCATAGTTTCCCTTTCGGTATACTAACTTTTTGGTTTCGGTATCCCTCCTCGAGTTCTATAACCCTTCTTCAATCAGGTACTCAAACACCAATACACTGTGGTCGCTCATTCCTACTGGGGCCTCAAAACTGATTTCTCTTATGTCAGAGTCGTTCAGGGTGAAGACCAGGTCGAGTCTCGCTGGTTCGTCATTTCCTCTCATCCTTGTGGGTTCTCTGACATGCTGGGTTAAGAAGTTTCTAGTCGCCACCTCCAGTAGTTTGGCTCTCCACGTATCCTGGCCTCCATGCGGTTCCTTGTTCTCCCAATCAATCCTGCCGTGATTGAAGTCCCCCATAATTAGCAGGTGGGATCTATTTCTACAGGCAGAAGAGGCTGCCCTCTCAATTATAGTGTTAACTGCCATGTTGTTGATCTCGTACTCTTGACTGGGTCTTCTGTCATTTGGTGGAGGATTATATATTACTGCCACTACTATCCTTGGTCCTTTCATTGTCATGGTGCCTGCTATGTAGTCTCTGAAACCCTCACAGCCCGGGATAGCCATCTCCTTAAAATTCCATTCCTTTCTCATGAGTAGGGCAACTCCACCTCCTCCCCTACCTTCCCTCCCTTTCCTTATTATTGTGTACTCCTGGGGAAACACGGCATTCGTTATGATTCCAGAGAGTTTTCTTTCAGTGAGCTCAATTACATCTGGGTTCACTTCTTGCGCTCTTTCCTTTAGTTCACTTGCCTTGCTTGTGATCCCATCTATGTTCGAGTACATTGCCCTGAAACTAACTCTCTTCTGCTTCTCCTGTGGGGGGGACTTGTGGGGTCTGGGGTGAGCGGGAGCTGAGAGGATCTGGTATGGGGAGACTGGTGGAGGAGGAACGGCTTGGGGGGGTAGGGGGGAGGGGGAGGGCAGGGGGAGTGGGTGAGGGGGTAATGGAGTGGGTGAGGGGGGGAGGGTTGGGGGGGGGTGGGTGAGAGGGGGAGGGTTGGGGGGGTGGGGGGATGGGGGAGAAAGGGGAGTTTGGGGGGGCAATAAAGTGGGGAGGGCTTGGGGGGCATGGGGGAAAGGGAAGGCTGAGGTGGTTGAGGAAGAGGGGAGTGGTGGAGAGGGGAAGGCTTAGGTGGGGTGGGGGAGAGTGGGGGGCTTAGGGGGGTGGGGGAGAATGGAGGGCTTGTGGGTGGGAGAGACGGAAGGGCATGTGGGAGAAGGGGGGGCTGGGGGGAGGGGGGAGTGGGAGGAGGGGGGTGAGTGGGAGGAGAGGGGTGGGTAGGGGTAGGGAGCCTTAGGTGGGTACTTAGTGGGGGGCTGACAGGGGTTGGGACAGGTAGGGTGTCTGTTGGGTAGAATGTGGGGGTGGTGCTGCACTCCCTGTGGCTAATGCACTGTTTGAGGAGGGTTCCCCATTCCCCTCTGGGATTGTAAGGATCAGGGGTGTGGCTCCCTGATTCCTTTCTCTCTTCCTGCGCTCCTTCCTCGCGTCTGCTGCCTGCATTCTCTCTTCCCTTGTCATATCCCTCTGCAAGAATATTCTTTTGTACTTCTCTACACCTGCTAGACAGCACTTCCTTTCTAACAGTTCCTCTTTCGCGATTTCGCTCATGAAAACCACCTTTATCATTCGGTCTCTGTCCTTGTTGTACTTTCCAACCCTGAAAACCTTTTCAACATTTTGCTCAACTCCCTCCATCCTCTATTGCCTTCAGTACTTCATTCACTGCTGCTTTGTCCTTGTCATTCTACTCTGTCCTATTGGAGCCTTCCTGCTCTTTAATACCCACAGCAACCACTGTTCTGTTTCTTTCTAGCAGTTGGCTAGTGGAGCGTGCCGCCTCCTGTGAGGTGGCTGCTTTCTTGGCCACCTCCATCACTGCAGACATTACTTCAGAGTTATTTTTTTTTAGCATTTCTGCAAATGTTGCTTTTATTGTGGCATTCTCTTCCAAAAAACTATTAACACCTCCCTGGATGATTTTCTGAGTCTCAGCCTCGATACTATTCTCTTTAAGGGCTCTAATCTCCTCCTTTGCTGCTGTTAGCTCTCTTTTCAGGTTGCTTATTTTGTTCTTCATTTCCTGCATCATTTCTTGCATCTCACTCTTGATGTCCTCCAGAAACTGGGCAAACATTTCCTTCATTTCGTCACCTTGACTTTTCCCTGTTCCCCTGGTACCTCTGACTGTCGTGCGTGCCCCTGTTCCTATAGTTGTGCTGTGATAGGATTTGTCAGGAGGGCAGAGCGGGATGGGGGGGAGAGAGAGAGAAAGAGAGAGAGAGAGAGAGAGAGAGAGAGAGAGAGAGAGAGAGAGAGAGAGAGAGAGAGAGAGAGAGAGAGAGAGAGAGAGAGAGAGAGAGAGAAAGAGAGAGAGAGAGAGAGAGAGAGAGAGAGAGAGAGAGAGAGAGAGAGAGAGAGAGAGAGAGAGAGAGAGAGAGAGAGAGAGAGAGAGAGAGAGAGAGAGAGAGAGAGAGAGAGAGAGAGAGAGAGAGAGAGCAAGAGAGAGAGAGAGAGAGAGAGAGAGAGAGATAAAGGGAGAGATAAAGGGAGAGATAAATGGGTGGGTGGGGGCGATCCGACCCTTCCACTGACGTAAGAAGAAAGTAGAGGGGGAGGGGGGAGATGGAGAGAGAGGAGGGAGGGAGAGAGAGAGGGAGGAGAAAGGAGGAGAGAGAGGAGAGGGAGAAAGATGAAGAGGGAGAGAGGGAGTGAAGGAGAAAGAGAGAGAGGGGGGGGAGGTGTGTGTGTGTGTGTGTGTGTGTGTACTCACTTAGTTGTGCTTTCGGGGGTTGAGCTCTGACTCTTTGGTCCCGCCTCTCAACTGTCAATCAACAGGTGTACAGATTCCTGGGCCTATTGGGTTCTATCATATTTACACTTGAAACTATGTATGGAGTCAGCCTCCACCACATCACTTCCTAATGCATTCCATTTGTCAACCACTCTGACACTAAAAAAGTTCTTTCTAATATCTCTGTGGCTCATTTGGGCGCTCAGTTTCCACCTGTGTCCCCTTGTGCATGTGCCCCTTGTGTTGAATAGTCTGTCTTTATCTACCCTATCAATTCCCTTGAGAATCTTGAATGTGGTGATCATGTCCCCCCTAACTCTTCTGTCTTCCAGCGAAGTGAGGTTTAATTCCTGTAGTCTCTTCTCGGAGCTCATACCTCTCAGCTCGGGTTCTAGTCTGGTGGCAAATCTTTGAACCTTTTCCAGTTTAGTCTTATCCCTGACTAGATATGGACTCCATGCTGGGGCTGCATACTCCAGGATTGGCCTGACATGTGGTATACAAAGTTCTGAATGATTCTTTACACAAGTTTCTGAATGCCGTTCGTATGTTGGACAGCCTGGCATATGCCGCTGATGTTATCCTCATAAAATGTGCTGCAGGAGACAGGTCTGGCATGATATCAACCCCCAAGTCTTTTTCTTTCTCTGACTCCTGAAGAATTTCCTCTCCCAGATGATACCTTGTATCTGGCCTCTTGCTCCCTACACCTATCTTCATTACATTACATTTGATTGGGTTAAACTCTAACAACCATTTGTTCGACCATTCCTTCAGTTTGTCTAGGTCTTCTTGAAGCCTCAAACAGTCCCCTTCTGTCTTAATCTTTCTCATAATTTTGGCATCGTCCGCAAACATTGAGAGAAATGAATCTATACCCTCCAGGAGATCATTTACATATATCAGAAACAAGATAGGACCGAGTACAGAGCCCTGTGGGACTCCACTGGTGACTTCACGGAAATCAGAGGTCTCACCCCTCACCGTAACTCTCTGCTTCCTATTGCTTAGGTACTCCCTTATCCACTGGAGCACCTTACCAGCTACCCCTGCCTGTCTTTCCAGCTTATGTGTGTGTGTACTCACCTAGTTGTGTCTGCAGGATCGAGCATTCCCTCTTGGATCCCGCCTTTCGAGCATCGGTTGTTTACAGCAATGACTCCTGTCCCATTTCCCTATCATACCTGGTTTTAAAATTATGAATAGTATTTGCTTCCACAACCTGTTCCTGAAGTGCATTCCATTTTCCCACTACTCTCACTGAAGTGCATTCCTGCTACTCACTACTGCTAAACGAAAACTTCCTAACATCTCTGTGATTCATCTGAGTTTCAAGCTTCCATCCATGTCCCCTTGTTCTGTTACTATTCCGTGTGAACATTTTGTCTATGTTCACTCTGTCAATCCCTCTGAGTATTTTATACGTTCCTATCATGTCCCCCCTCTCCCTTCTTCTATCTAGTGTCGTAAGGCACAGTTCCCTCAGGCGCTCCTCATATCCCATCCCTCGTAGCTCTGGGACGAGTCTCGTTGCTAACCTCTGAACCCTGCCCAGTTTCATTATATGCTTCTTCAGATGAGGATTGCATGATGAGACGGCATACTCTAAGACTGGCCTCACGTAGGCAGTATAAAGCGGCCTAAATGTCTCCTTACTTAGGTTTCTGAATGATGTTCTAACTTTTGCCAGTGTAGAGTACGCTGCTGTCGTTATCCTATTTATATGTGCCTCAGGAGATAGATTACATGTTACATCCACACCCAGGTCTCTTTCGCGCGTCGTCACAGGTAGGCTGTTTCCCTTCATTGTGTACTGTCCCTTTGGTCTCCTATCTCCTAGTCCCATTTCCATAACTTTACATTTGCTCGTGTTGAATTCCAGTAGCCATTTCTCTGACCATCTCTGCAACCTGTTCAGGTCCTCTTGGAGGATCCTGCTATCCTCATCTGTCACAACTCTTCTCATCAACTTTGCATCATCCGTAAACATCGACATGTAGGACTCTACGCCTGTAAACATGTCGTTAACATATACAAGAAATAGAATTGGTCCCAGCACCGATCCTTGTGGTACTCCACTTGTTACTGTTCGCCAGTCCGACTTCTCGCCCCTTACCGTAACTCTTTGGCTCCTTCCTGTTAGGTAGTTCCTTATCCATGCTAGGACCTTTCCCCCCACCCCCGCCTGCCTCTCGATCTTGAACAGCAGTCTCATGTGCGGTACTGTATCAAAGGCTTTTTGGCATTCCAGAAATATGCAGTCTGCCCAACCATCTCTGTCCTGTTTTATCCTCGTTATTTTATCATAGAATTCCAGAAGGTTTGTTAGGTACGATTTCCCTGTACAGAACCCATGTTGATGTTTGTTCACAAACCTAATGTTCTCCAGGTGTGCAACCAGTCGTAGCCTAATTATTCTTTCCAGTATTTTACAGGGGATACTTGTCAGTGATACAGGTCTATAGTTAAGTGTATCCTCCCTATCACCTTTCTTGAAGATCGGCACGACATTTGCCTTCTTCCAGCAACTGGGCAATTCTCCCGACATAAGTGACTCATTAAAGATCATTGCCAGAAGCACGCTGAGGGCCTGTGCTGCTTCTTTTAGTATCCGAGGTGATACTTTGTCTGGTCCAACTGCTTTAGTTGCATTTAGAGTTGTCAACTGTTTCATTACCTCTTCTGCTGTCACCTCTATATCTGATAGTCTTTCATCTAGGGTAACCCCTTCCAACAATGGGATCTGCTCAGGCTCGGTAGTGAACACGCCATGGAAACTGGCATTCAGTGCCTCGCAGATTTCCTTGTCATTTTCAGTATATGCCCCCTTTGTCTTCCTTAGTCTTGTCACTTGGTCGTTCACCTACATTTTTCTTCTTATATGACTATGTAGTAAGTTAGGTTGTTTTTTCGCTTTGATTGCAATATCGAAATTGCATGTGTGTGTGTGTGTGTGTGAGGGGGGGGGGGAGATGGAAAAAGAGGGAGAGAGAGAGAGAGAGGAAGGGTAGGGAGAGCGAGGGAGGACAGAGAGAGAGAGAGAGAGAGAGAGAGAGAGAGAGAGAGAGAGAGAGAGAGAGAGAGAGAGAGAGAGAGAGAGAGAGAGAGAGAGAGAGAGAGAGAGAGAGAGAGAGAGAGAGAGAGAGAGAGAGAGAGAGAGAGAGAGAGAGAGAGAGAGAGAGAGAGGGAGAGAGAGAGAGAGAGAGAGAGAGAGAGAGAGAGAGAGAGAGAGAGAGAGAGAGAGAGAGAGAGAGAGAGAGAGAGAGAGAGAGAGAGAGAGAGAGAGAGAGAGAGAGAGAGAGAGAGAGATAGAGAGTGGGAGAGAGAGAGTGGGAGAGAGAGAGTGGGAGAGGGAGAGGGAGAGAGGGGAAGAGTGTGTGTATGGGGGATGCAGGGGACTGGGGGTGGGGGGGGCGAAGATGGCGACCAGGTCAGATCAGGTCAGCTGGGGGGTTAAGAGTGGGGTGGAGTACAGTAAGGTCCTATCCCTTGTCCACAGTTGTTATGACTAGTGATTCAATAATCACAAGTTATTAACTTAAATTGTCACTATATAACAGGTTTTTTGTTATATCCAAACACTATGGAAGAAATAGAAATTCTCTCCATTTCTCGATTAACACCGTTTAGCGAGAATATAGATAATATTTAATTCCCTACAATTGCAACCTTGTTCACATTAACGCATTACGTAAAGTAATTATACGAAAAGAATTTTCTGTCCTTACTAAAATCTCTTGCGAATGCGTGAGAGAGGGTTGAGGGAGACAGAGGCGAAGCGACGTCATTCGTAGTGAAGCTTTCGTAGCGACGCCATTGCTTGAGACGCCACCAGAATTGCGACATGAGCATCCGGGGAGAGGCGAATTACCAACAATTCTACGCCAGGCCCTTGATATTAATCGGCCTAGTAGCGATCCAAGGATTGCATCGGTGGACAACCAGCAGGTTAAGTGTTCTCATAATTTTAACTGAGCTCTTTATAATTTTATAACACTGTGTCCATCGTTACACCACAAGACCTCCCCAAACAACAAGTACGTCCGTAAGGAATTTGCTCTGTCCCTCCTAATGAATAGTGATGACGCAATTTATCTGGTATAGACAATTTGTACATTTAGTTGGAATTTCAGCCCGTGTTGAAGCGGCCGTGATCTCCTCATTTTCCCACGCCACGCTCGGGGCACACGTGTTACAGTAAGTACCAGATGACGCCATCACGACTCTACATCTCCGTTCACTATCACAGCCAAGCAGCTGAATTAGTTCAATTTAGTTTATTTCATTACGTGACAGTAGAGAACTAGTAGTAATTTAAGAATATAACTTTACATGATTTAGGAAATCTAGTACAATTTGATAGCCTCATGAACTTTAAATGAGAATGATTTCTTGCTTAACCATCATATAATATTCTTGCTACTAACCAATTTATTTAATGTTTATTTGTTTATACCCTAGTAAGAGCAATTAATTTTATTTGAGGAAGAACCAGCCTCGATGAAGCATACTGGGAGTATTTTACTTCCGGTATTAACCCCCCATTTTGTGAAGGACGGAAAGTTTATTTTCGAACATTAATTTAATTTACAGTCCATTAAGGTTTAAGGAATAACTCCTAATAGTTATATTATCCACAGGCACTGGTATTCAGCCCTTGTTTATTGTTCATTCATCTGTTTCCCTCTTCAGTAAAAATAGGGTGGTCCTTCGATTAATTTAAATCAAATAATTAATTAAACATCAATTAATAAATAGAGAGTAAGCTTTTTTCCCAACACCATCCATGAACCCATGTTGATGCTGTGTTACAAAGTTCTTTCACTCCAGATGATCCACTAGCTTGCTTTGCACAATCTTCTCCTCAGCTTGCATGGTAAGCAGGTTAGGGACACTGGCTTGTAGTTCAGGGCCTCCTGTCTATCCCCTTTCTTGTATATCGGGACTAAGTTAGCTACTTTCCAAATCTCTGGTAGTTGCCAGTGATTTGTTATACACTATGCAGAGTGGCAGGCACAGTGCTTCTGCTCCTTCCTTTAGTATCCAAGGGGAGATTCCATCTGGGCCTATAACCTTTGTCACATCCAACTCTTGTAAACACTTCCTTACTTCCCCACTGCTAATCTCAAACTCTTCTAGTGGTTCCTGGTTAACTATTCTCTCTTTTATTTCTGGAATCTCTTCTTGTTCTAAGGTGAAGACCTCCCGGAATTTCTTATTCAGTTCCTCACACACTTCCTTGTCGTTTGTAATGAATCCTTCTGCCCCTATTCCTTTTTTCATTACCTGTTCCTTTACTGTTGTTTTTCTCCTGATGTGCCTATGTAGCAATTTAGGTTGAGTCTTTGCCTTGCTTGCAATGTCATTTTCGTATTGTCTTTCTGCCTCTCTTCTCATCCTGACATACTCATTCCTGGTATTCTGGTATCTTTCTCTACTCTCACGTGTCCTGTTATTCCTATAGTTTCTCCATGCCCTTTTACTTTGCTGCTTAGCTAGTCTACATCTCTGAATAAACCATTGGTTTCTCATTTACATATCATTGTTTTGGTTTTGGACTGGGACAAACTTGTTTGCTGCTTCCGTGCACTCCTGCGTGATGAGGTCCATCATGTTTTGGGTCGTATTTCCCCTGAGCTCTGTTTCCCATATTATATCTGTTAGGAATTTTCTTATCTCCTCACAGTTTCCCTTTCGGAATGCCAGCCTTTTTTCAGTACCCCTCCTCGAGTTCAATAACCCTTCCTCAACCAGATACTCAAACGCCAATACACTGTGGTCGCTCTTTCCTACTGGGGCCTCAAAGTCGATTTCCCTTATGTCACAGTCGTTCAGAGAGAAGACTTGTTACGGACCCGAGTCCAGCGTCCGAGCACGGAGCCATGACGACAACGCCATCTGTGGGTCACCTCCTGAAACCCCCTCCAAATGGACGTAACGAAATTATGTTACGGCCCTACTGGGGTGTAACCGGGTTCTTTTCTGATGTTATTAGAATTTGGGAATCCGGCCCCAAGTTAGTAGTGGCTTTCAAGGGGTGTGTTCCGTAATGCAAGTAAATTAAAGGGGAAAGGGATACAAATGCACTAAATTTAAATATATATATTTACCATCACCATAAATAAATAAATATCTCACAGTCACTCGCTGGGTCTATAACTACACTTATGTACAATAACTTGTCTTCCTCCGAAGACTCAGGATGTTTCACGGTGCTCACGATGAGTAGCCCTGGTTCTCTTCTTTGTGGCCCACGATTAATCCTTCAATTCTTTAGGCGAATCTACCCAGGCCACAGGCCAGCCAAATCACAGTCCCACTGGGTGTACCGTCGTTGAGGCCTTCAACCACAAATCCAGCCTGTAGCTGGCAGGTTCCAATCAGCTCCACTGCGTAGGCCACTCCACGACCGATACTAGGGTTGCAAGCCCTAGGCTGGAGCCTCGTGTGATTCCGCTGATCACTCTCCTCTCTCAACACCCCAGTGGTGAGTCTTCTCCACCAGCCAGCCCCGGGTACGACGATTCCTGGTACTGCCACATTACAGGCAGGCTAACACTCAACAGTGTTCGTCCGGGGGGTGACTCACAGCTTCTACAGCAAACACGTGGAGAGGCTATGGCTGCCTTGGATAGACTGCCCCAACGTCCAATACAGCAGTCCCAGGTCGACTCTGTAATCAGACACGTCATCAGTACTAGTTACACTCTAGGGCACCTCACTTACCGGCTTAGACACAAACGTCCACCTATCCACTCCATAGATGGCGTTGCTGTCTAAGCGCCACCTCACCAGAGGTCAGCAGCGGCTATGTCACGAGCTGATTAAGACGGGAATCCAGCCCCTGTGGCCGATATACCCCGTCCTCACTAGATGGCATCGTCCATTTGGAGGGGGTTTCGGGAGCTGACTCACAGATGGCGTTGTCGTCACGGCTCCGTGCTCGGACGCTGGATTCGGGTCCGTAACAAGACTAGGTCGAGTCTCGCTGGTTCATCGTTTCCTCTCATCCTAGTGGGTTCCCTGACATGTGGGCTTAGAAAGTTTCTTGTCGCCACCTCCGTTAGTATGGCTCTCCATGTATCCTCTCCTCCATGCGGTTCCTTGTTCTCCCAGTATATCCTTCCGTGATTGAAGTCTCTCATGATGAGCAGATGGGATCTATTTCTACAGGCAGCAGAGGCTGTTTTCTGATTTATAGTGTTAACTGCCATGTTGTTGTTGTCATACTCTTGTCTTGGTCTTCTGTCATTTGGTGGAGGGTTATATATCACTGCTACTACTACCTTTGGTCCTCTCAATGTCATGAGTGCCTGTTATGTAGTCTCTGAATCCCTCACAGCCCGGGATGACCATCTCCTTGAAACTCCATTCCTTTCTCATTAATAGGGCCACTCCACCTCCTCCCCGTCCTTCCCCTCTCTTTCCTTATTACAGTGTAGTCCTGGGGAAACACCACATTCGTTTTGATGCCTGAGAGTTTTGTTTCTGTCAGCCTGATTACATCTGGGTTCACTTCTCGACTATGAATGAGTGTAGAGCAGACTAGGAGTGAGTGTGGAGGAGACTATGAATGAGTGTAGAGGAGACTAGGAATGCGTGAGGAGACTAGGAGTGAATGTGGAGGAGACCAGGAGTGGGTGTAGAGAATAGTAGGAGTGAGTTTAGGAGACTAACCACACAATGGAAACACGCAATAATTGTTCCCATACGGAAGCCCAATGACCCTGGTAATTACAGACCTATCAGTCTCGTGTCATGCACTTGCAAGATGCTTGAAAGGATCATCCTAAACCGACTGTTGCACAAAATAGGCAGGTTAGGGGAGTGGGTCAATGGATTTGTTAAAGGACGGAGCACAGCAAATTGTATAGCTAATTACATGGCTAATGACACGGCTAGGTACTCTGTATTTGTTGACATCAAAGGAGCCTTTGACAAAGCACAGGGGATTGCGATCCTGGACGAGCCTGCATGCATGGGTGTCAAGGGGAGACTCATGAAATGGGTTGAAGACTACCTCACAGGAAGGAAAGCCAAGGTTTGCTTCAACGGAGCAGTCTCCAGAACAATGAATATGGAACTCGGGACCCCCCAAGGCGGAGTCTTAAGCCCTACACTATTCAATGTACTTATGAACGCCATTGCAAATATTGATTTTCCGGAAGGAACACAACAAGTGGGATATGCAGATGATGTTCTAATACAAGCTCCCACCTTGGGAAAAATTGAACAGTCCATTGAACTCCTCGGAAGGAAATGTATTGAGCTGGGTTTCACTCTCTCCACAAACAAGACGAAGGCATACTCCCATCACAAGCGGAGAGCAAATGCAGAACTGCAAATTAATGGTGTAACACTTGAATGGGTTGACCACTATCAGTATCTTTGCGTCACTGTCGGCTCTAACAAGGGGAAGAAAGAGGAGCTCAATCAACTCATAGGAACATGCAAAAGTCGACTCAGGGCACTGAAAGCTATGACCTGGAATGGACATGGAGCCTCTATTGCCGTGCTTAAAATGATGTACACAGCCTATGTGCGCTCCGTCATAGACTATGCCGCACCAGTTCTGTGCACCTACTCCCAAACCGATATGAAAGGCTTGAAAGCATTCAAAATGAAGCCATGACAATCATTCTTGGAGTTCCAAGAACTCCAAGACATCTTCTGTCCACACACAAAATGAGTGGCGCTGCCCAATAAACTCGGCCCTCGGGGCAAAATTTAAAAATTTAAAAACTAGGAGTGAGTGTGGAGGAGACTAGAAGTGAGTGTGGAGAAGTTAGTGTGGAGGAGACTAGGAATGGGTGTAGAGGAGACTAGGAGTGGGTGAGGATGAGACAAGAAGTGTGTGTACAAGAGACTAGGAGTGGGGGTAGAGGAGACTAGAAACGAGTGTAGAGGAGATTAGGAGTGATTTTGGAGGAGATTAGGAGTAGGTGTGGATGAGACTAGAAGTGAGTGTGGAGGAGAGTAAGAGTAAAGAGTAAGTTTAGAGGAGACTAAGAGTGAATGTGGAGGAGACTAGGAGTGTGTGTGGAGGAGACTATGAATGAGAGTACAGGAGGCTAAGAGAGAGTGTAGAGGAGACTAAGAGTGTGTATGGAGGAGACTAGGAGTGAGTGTGAAGGAGTTAGTGTGGAGGAGACTAAGGAAGGGTGTAGAGGAGTCTTGGAGTTGGTGTGGAGGAGACTAGGTGTGAGTGGAGAGGAGACAAGGAGTGGGAGTGGAAGAGACTAGAAGTGGGTGTGGAGGAGACCAACAGTGAGTGTAGAGGAGACTAGGAATGAGTGTGAAGGAGACTAGGAGTGAGTGTAGAGGAGATTAGGAGTGTTTTGGAGAAGTCTAAGAGTGGGTGTGGATGAGACTATGAGTGTGGAGGAGACTAGGTGTGAGTGTAGTGGAGAATAGTAGTGGGTGTGGAGCAGACTAGAAGTGAATGTGGAAGAGACTAAGAGAGTGTGTACAAGTGATTAGGAGTGGGTAGAGGAGACTAGGAATGAGTGAAGAGAAGATCAGGAGTGATTGTGGAGGAGACTATGAGTGGGTGTTGATGAGACTAGGAGTGAGTGTGGAGGGGACTAAGAGTGAGTGTGGAGATTACTATGAGTGAGTGTTGAGGAGACTAAGAGTGAGTGTAGAGGAGAATAGGAGTGGGTAAAGAGGAGACAAGGAGTGAGGGTGAAGGAGACTAAGTGTGAGTTCAGAGGAGACTAGGAGTGTGTGTGGAGGAGACTAGGAGTGGTAGTGGAGGAGACTAGGAGTTAGATTGGAGAAGACTAGAAGTGTGTGTGGAGGAGACTTGGAATGTGTGTGGAGGAGACCAGGAGTGGGTGTAGAGAAGATTAGGAGTGAGTTTGGAGGAGACTAAGAGTGAGTGTTGAGGAGACTTGGAGTGTGTGTGGAGGAGACTAGGAGTGTGTGTGGAGGAGACTAGGAGTGTGTGTGGAGGAGACTAGGAGTGAGTGTGGAGGAGACTGGGAATGTGTGTGGAGGAGACTAGGAATGTATGTGGAGGAGACTAAGATTGAGTGTAAAGGAGACTAGGAGTGTGTGTGGAGGAGACTAGGAGTGTGTGTGGAGGAGACTAGGAGTGAGTGTGGAGGAGACTAGGAATGTGTGTGGAGGAGACTAGGAATGTATGTGGAGGAGACTAAGAGTGAGTGTAAAGGAGACTAGGAGTTAGTGTGAAGGAGACTAGGAGTTGGTGTGGAAGAGTCTAGGAGTGAGTGTGAAGGAGACTAGGAGTGAATGTAGAGGAGATTAGGAGAGATTTTGGAGGAGACTAGGTGTGAGTGTAGACGAGAATAGGAGTGTGTGTACTAGTGATTAAGAGTGGGTAGAGTAGAATAGAAATGAGTGTAGAGGAGATTAGGAGTGATTGTGGAGGAGACTAGGAGTGGGTGTTGATGAGACTAGGAGTTGGTGTGCAGTAGAATAGGCGTGAGTGAGGAGGAGACTAGGAGTGTGTGTCAAGGAGATTTGTGGAGGAGACTAGGAGTGAGTGTCAAGGAGATTTGTGGAGGAGACTAGGAGTGTGTGTGGAGGAGACTAGGAGTGAGTGTAGAGGGGAATAGGAGTGGGTGTAGAGGAGACAAGGAGAAAGGGTGGAGGAGACTAGGAGTGGGTGTAGAGAAGACTAGGAGTGAGTGTGGAGGAGACTAGAAGTGGGTGTTGATGAGACTAGGAGTGGGTGTGCAGGAGAATAGGCGTGAGTGGGGAGGAGACTAGGAGTGTGTAAGGAGGAGACTAGGCGTGGGTGTGGAAGAGATTAGAAGTGAGTGTGAGGAGGCCAAGAGTGAGTGCAGAGGAGACTAGAAGTGAGTGTGGAGGAGACTACGAGTGCGTGTGGAGTAGACTAGGAGTGTGTGTGTGGAAGAGACAGGGAGAGTGTGTGTAAAAGAGACTAGGAAAGGGGGGTAGAGGAGACAAGGAATGAGTGTGGGGGAGACAAAGAGTGAGTGTGGAGGAGACTAGGAGAGGGTGTGGAGGAGACTAGGAGTGGGTGTTGAGGAGACAAGAAGTGAGTGAAGAGGAGACACGGAGGGAGTGTGGAGGAGACTAGAAGAGGGTGTGGAGGAGACTAGGAGTGGGTGTTTAGGAGACAGGAAGTGAGTGTAGAGGAGACTAGGAATGAGTGTGGAGGAGACAAAGAGTGAGTGTGGAGGAGACTAGGAGAGGGTGTTTAGGAGACAGGAAGTGAGTGTAGAGGAGACTAGGAATGAGTGTGGAGGAGACAAAGAGTGAGTGTGGAGGAGACTAGGAGAGGGTGTGGAGGAGACTAGGAGTGGTAGTGGAGGAGACTAGGAGTTAGATTGGAGAAGACTAGAAGTGTGTGTGGAGGAGACTAGGAGTGGGTGTAGAAGAGATAAGGAGTGTGTGTGGAGGAGACTAGGAGTTAGTGTGAAGGAGACTAGGAGTGAGTGTAGAGGAGAACAGGAGTTAGTGTATAGTAGACTAGGAGTGGGTGTAGAGGAGACTCGGAGTGTGTGGTAGAGGAGACTAGGAGTGAGTGTGTAGGAGACATTGTGAAGGAGACTAGGAATGTGTGTAGAGGAGATTAGGAGCGAGTGTAGAGGAGACTAGGAGTTAGTGTATAGTTGACTAAGAGTGAGTGTAGAGGAGACTAGGAATGCGTGTGGAGTAGACTAGGAGTGTGTGTGTGGAAGAGAGTAGGAGTGTGTGTGGAGGAGACTAGGAGTGTGTGTGGAGGAGACAAGGAATGTATATGGACGAGACTAGAAGTTAGTGTGGAGGAGACTAGGAATGGATGTAGAGGAGAGTAGAAGTTTGTGTGTATGAGAATAGAAATGTGGAGGAGACTAGGTGTGATGGTAGAGGAGACTAGGAGTGGGTGTGGATGAGAATAGGAGTGTGGAGGAGACTATGTGTGAGTGTAGAGAAGACTAGGAGTGCGTGTTGAGTAGATTAAGAGTGTGTGTGTGGAAGTGACTAGGAGTGTGTGTACACGAGACTAGGATGAGTGTAGGGGAGATTGGGAGTGATTGTGGAGGAGACTAGAAGTGGGTGTGGATGAGACAAGGAGTGTGGAGGAGACTTGGTGTGAGTGTAGAGGGACTAGGAGTGGGTGTGGAGGAGACTAAGAGTGTGTGTGGAGGAGAGTAGGAGTGGGTGTAGAGGAGACAGTAAGTGAGTGTAGAGGAGACTAGGAGTGAGTGTGGAGGAGACTAATAGTGTGTGTGGAGGAGACTATGAATGAGTGTAGAGGAGACTAAGAGAGAGTGTAGAGGAGATTAAGAGTGTGTGTAGAGGAGAGTAGGAGTTTGAGAGGAGGAGACTAGGAGTTTGTGTGGAGCAGACTAGGATTGGGTGTGGAGGAGACTAAGAGTGAGAGTAGAGGAGACTGAGAGTGTGTGTGGAGAAGAATGGTAGTGTGTGTGTGGAGGAGAATAGGAGTGTGTGTGGAGGAGACTAGGAGTGAGAGTCAAGGAGTTAATGTGGAGGAAACTAGGAATTGGTGAAGAAGAGACTAGAAGTGGGTGTGGATGAGACTAGGAATGTGGAGGAGACTAGGTTTGAGTGTAGAGGAGAATAGGAGTGGGTGTGGAGTAAAATAGGAGTGTGTGTGGAAGAGACTAGGAGAGTGTGTACTAGTGATTTGGAGTGGATAGAGGAGACTAGGAATGAGTGAAGAGGAGATTATTATTGATTGTAGAGGAGACTAGGAGTGGGTGTTGATGAGACTAGGAGTGAGTGTAGAGGAGTATAGGAGTGGGTGTAGAGGAGAAAAAGAGTGAGGGTGGAAGAGACTAAGTGTGAGTGCAGAGGAGACAAGGAGTGAGTGTGGAGCAGAGGAGACTAGGAGTGAGTGTGGAGAAGACTAGGAGAGGGTGTAGAGGAGACTAGGAGTGAGTGTGAAGGAGTTAGTTTGAGGAGACTAGGAGTGGGTGTGGAAGAAATTAGAAGTGGGTGTGAAGGAGACCAAGAGTGAGTGTAGAGGAGACTAGAAGTGAGTGTGGAGGAGACTACGAGTGTGTGTGAAATAGACTAGGGTTGAGTGTGGAGGAGACTAGGTGTGAGTGTAAAGGAGACAGGAAGTGAATGAAGAGGAGACTAGGAGTGTGTTTAGGGGAGACTAGGAGTGAGTGTTGAGGAGACTAGGAGGGACTGTAGAAGAGACTAGGAGTGAGTGTGGAGGAGACTAGGAGAGGCTGTAGAGGAGACTAGGACTGAGTGTGGAGGAGAATAGGAATGGGTGTAGAGGAGACTAGGAGTGAGTGTGGAGGAGACTAGGAGAGGGTGTTGAGGAGACAAGAAGTGAGTGAAGAGGAGACACGGAGGGAGTGTGGAGGAGACTAGGAGAGAGTGTATAGGAGACTAGGAGTGGGTGTTTAGGAGACAGGAAGTGACTGTAGAGGAGACTAGGAGTGAGTGTGGAGAAGACTAGGAAGGTGTGTGGAGGAGACTAGGAGTGAGTGTGAAGGTGTTAGTGTGGAGGAGACTAATAGTGGGTGTAGATAAGACTAGGAGTGGGTGTAGAGGAGATTAGGAATGTGTGTGGAGGAGACTAGGAATGTATGTGGAGGAGACTAGGAGTTAGTGTGAAGGAGACTAGGAGAGAGTGTAGAGGAGACTAGGAGTTAGTGTAAAGTAGACTAGGAGTGGGTGCAGAGGAGACTAGGAGTGTGTGGTAGAGGAGACTAGGAGTGAGTGTGTCGGAGACTAGGAATGAGTGTAGAGGAGATTAGGAGTGATTGTAGAGGAGAGTAGGAGTGAATATGGATAAGACTAGGAGTGTGGAGGAGACTAGGTGTGAGTGTAGAGGAGACTAGGAGTGCGTATGGAGTAGACTAGGAGTGTGTGTGTGGAAGAGACTAGGAGTGTGTGGGGAGGAGACTAGGAGTGTGTGTGGAGGAGACAAGCAGTGTATATGGAGGAGACTAGAAGTTAGTGTGGAGGAGACTAGGAATGGATGTAGAGGAGAGTAGAAGTTTGTGTGTATAAGAATAGAAATGTGGAGGAGACTAGGTGTGATGGTAGAGGAGACTAGGAATGGGTGTGGATGAGACTAGGAGTGTGGAGGAGACTATGTGCGAGTGTAGAGGAGACTAAGAGTGCGTGTTGAGTAAATTAAGAGTGTGTGTGTGGAAGTGACTAGGAGTGTGTGCACACGAGACTAGGAGAGGGTTTAGAGGAGACTAGGAATGAGTGTAGGGGGAGATTAGGAGTGATTGTGGAGGAGACTAGAAGTGGGTGTGGATGAGACAAGGAGTGTGGAGGAGACTAGGTGTGAGTGTAGAGGGACTAGGAGTGGGTGTGGAGGAGACTAAGGGTGTGTGTGGAGGAGACTAGGAGTGGGTGTAGAGGAGACAGTAAGTGAGTGTAGAGGAGACTAGGAGTGAGTGTGGAGGAGACTAGGAGAGGCTGTAGAGGAGACTAGGACTAAGTGTGGAGGAGACTTGTCGTGAACACTGAACCCCGGTTCATTCCGAACACAGCGATTTCACAACACATAACACCTTGCCTCAGCAACCGTTACTACCACCGTGTACTCCTACACACACCAGACCCTTGAGGCGTACCACTAGGTTTGTACTGGAACACAATGAGTGAACATATGGAAGGTATTTAAAGGCCGTCGGGTTTTGTCATTTAATTACAAAGAATAGACTCTGACAAATAATAACATATTAACATACTCTATTAGGTCAATACACTTCCAATACCCATAGACCACTTGACCTCCGCGGTCACCACTTGCACTCGTAACTTCCGCCTAAGTGCCAAATACGGAATTATTACTACAACGCTCCACACCCGGTTAGTCTTACATTCAATACTCACTTACTGCAGACTTAACTTGGTCACTAAGATCACATCAGGTTCTCGCATAGCTGTCTGCTACACTTCGCTGCTGCCGCAAACGAGGATCCAGAGGACTTCTCAGTTCAACTCCCACAATCAGACTGACTCCAGTCAGCCATCTACCTCAACCATTTCACCCAGCCTCTCAAGGAAGGTATAATCCGATTAACCTTATCCCTAGAGCGGTAATCTTGTTCCTAGAAGCCTGACGAAGAATAATTCCTCTTTCCAGGAATTATTAATTTGGCTAAACAGCTTCGGTCTTAATCCATTGACCTTTCTTAGATAAGTGATCCATAGTCTGTTTACTTAACATGTACTTCCAATCATCATTCGTTAAGTGTTGTAGTAATGATCCTCTAGCTAATAATTCCTACTAACTTGTGGATTACAACACCACTCCCCTCCTTAAACACGCATATGTCCCCATATGCATCATTGCAATGGTTCCATTAGTGCAAGGACCTGGAGGATGCACCCACCATATGTGTACAACTAAAAAATCATCCAATAAGTTCATCATACACACGATGAAATAAATTAAAATTTTCCCCGACATGACTCACAACACTTCTCCAACATGTACATTATATTCACATCATAGCAAAGGTAAAATAGTCTGTAATAATTTTTCCCATCTCCAACAATGCACATATACCTAAACTGCTGACATATAATTACATACAAACATAACCCTAAAATTACATGGACCAGAATGCTGGCACTTAAACAGAAATGACACTAGTCATTAATATATACACAACACATATATATCTAAGGTTCTTCATCCTTAGTAACAAGTTAATAATAATTTAACATCTTGCCCTGTACTGTTGACATAAGGGCTTACAATGATCACACAATGTTTCACTGGCCTCCTCCACAATTGGCAGCATCACTTCTCTTGTCTTCGTGTCCCATGGTTGCTAGGTCATAGATCCTCCATGACCCAGTCAAAACCCAGGCTGTCCAACCTGGTGAATGTTGTCAATGGCCCATCGTTGCTCTGAGCTAACGTGATCCTGGCCTCCAGTGCAACGGAGATTCCTACCCCAAGGTCATGTTCCCTCGGGTCTGTGCTGACGTCTCGTTCCAGGGCACCAATCCCAGAACGCTGTAGATACCTCACAGCTCTCTGGTCATCCTTCCTTGCTGTGCTCATCACAGCTGTAGCACATTACTCTAGGCCCATCTGCCCAGAATGTGTCCACCTGTATTCACACCTTCCCGACCGCTGTACCTGCAAAATATTCCCTCGGAGCCCCCTGGCTCGATCCCATTATTACATAACCCCCCCTCGGCTCCTTACTCTCTTCCCCGTATATAGCCTGAGCGCAGCTGCAAAACCATTGCAGCTGGCCCTTATCCCTGCTTTGATGTCAGGGGGCGAATTTCGCCTATAACGTCACGTTGGCTTCACTTCCTCCCCCTTTTTTTTCTAGAATTACTGAGTGTAGCCTCATAGCTTCCCTTCTACTCTACCTGAAGCTCTGTGACATGATCCCGGGGGTCCTACTCAAGCTTAACACTCAGTAATGGTGCCGATGAGATAATATACAGTATATACATACACATACAGTATATACATACACATACAGTATATACATACACATACATTATCACAATAAATACCACATTAAAATCATTTCACAACTAATGTCTCTAAAGCATCATACTGCCACTGGCTCGCCTCTAGCGAGATTCCTGTAACAACTTAATTAATGAGAAATTAGTATATCTACTCGGCTCGCCCACTGCAACCACCAACACCTGAAATTTTGAAATTCTACCTTGTAATCTTATCCATAAGACTTACCCACTCCGTCATAAGTAATGAAAATTTTAATGAGAATAATGAATTTTTATTAGTCTTTTATGAGTCTTGCTAGATATATCGACTTGGCTCGCCTACTGCAGCCACCAACTCCTGCAATTATCCACATTTCATCTTATCCATAAGACTTACCCACTCCGACACACCATCACCTATGGTCATCCCAACCACTGATGACCTCATTATAACGCCACACCTCCCCACAACCACTTCCTGCGTCCTAACGCACCGACCTTGCTACGCCAATACTCACCTTACCGACCACTACCTGGCGCCCCTGCGCCACCATATACTCCACAGCACCACACTCCATACCAGGCGTCCAAACGCCACTACACTACACCACCCAATGGCGTCCCCAACGCCCTCAACACAACACACGGCGTCCCCAACGCCCTCAACACAACACACGGCGTCCCCAACGCCCTCAACACAACACCCGGCGTCCCCAACGCCCTCATCACAACACACGGCGTCCCCAACGCCCTCAACACAACACCCGGCGTCCCCAACGCCCTCATCACAACACACGGCGTCCCCAACGCCCTCAACACAACACACGGCGTCCCCCAACACCATTACCACCACAGGCATATGCCTTGCACCAGAGCGCATCAAAACACCAGGAGACGTCACCACCAATAAGTAACCAGACGCCACACACACTCCCTTTTCTCTCGTAATCCATTAATTACCTGACCAACACTCGTCAGGCATAATTTCTTGTGTAGTGGCCACCCGCCACACTCTACCACCTGCGTTAACATACTTCAACGCTAATGTCTACAATACTCCCGGTGTTACAACAACCAGTTATGCTACACATGCTACACCTTGGCGCTACAATGCCAACAATGTCATGCACTATACTACATCCATAATATCAACAGTCAAAACATGCACATTTCACTACAGTAAATACTATGCATTACGCTGGCGTTTAATAAGCCACTACACGTGCATTACACTACACACCCCGGCGTACAAACGCCAATACACAACCATGCACTACACTTGGCGTCCAAACACCAATACACAACCATGCACTACTCCCGGCGCCACACACCCCCACCAACGGGACACGCTCCCCGTGTCCCACGGTAACATCTCCATAATTCTACCTGTACCCACAAAAAATCTCCATGGACCTCTCTACGGTACAGGAGACATCGAACCCCAGACGTCAAATTACGCGTCGCTCGCGATGCCTAGGAGTTCACAATTCACTTCGCCTATTGTCTGTATCATTGTAACGCCTGAAATCGCTCGAATCTTTACGTAATATTTAATTAACTTTAAAATATCAGGTTTACACTTTACGTGAAATTTAATTATGTCATATTACGTAGTTTTCACGCTCGATTTGTCCTTAGCAACGGTTTCTCACTATTACCACCATACCAACGATATAAAACAAGCTCCAAGGTGAGGCTTGCTTGGCCCACCCATCACTTGGCCCGCACATGGCCGCACATGGCCCACGCTGGCCCACATTCACCCGCGCTAGTTTACCTCGCCACGCTGTATAATCCGCACTACGAACACTGTATAATCCGCACTACGAACACTGCACTTGTTTTTGATCCCGATGCTTCAGTGGTCCAGACTTGCCTCTTAGCCGTCTCTCGTTGCGGGAATCTGGGAAGAAAGAAATAAACCCCACATGTGCCCCACACCTCACGACACTGGAAGACAGAAGAGTAAGGGGGGACATGATCACAACCTACAAAATCCTCAGGGGAATCGACCGGGTAAACAAGGATGAACTATTCAACACTGGTGGGACGCGAACAAGGGGACACAGGTGGAAGCTGAGTACCCAAATGAGCTACAGAGACGTTAGAAAGAACTTTTTCAGTGTCAGAGAAGTTAGTAAATGGAATGCATTAGGAAGTGATGTGGTGGAGGCTGACTCCATACACAGTTTCAAATGTAGATATGATAGAGCCCAATAGGCTCAGGAATCTGTACACCAGTTGATTGACGGTTGAGAGGCGGGACCAAAGAGCCAGAGCTCAACCCCCGCAAGCACAATTAGGTGAGCACAATGGCCTAGTCCCTTTAATTAACTAAATCCTCTGACCTGGTCTCACCTGACCCTTCTTTCCTCCGTCTAGTAACCACCATTCTCACCACAATCCGATGTCTACCATTTCCCGAACATTCCCTCACCAACTCAATCAGTAACACACTCCCTTCATACCTCAAAGTGTTCCAAAACCTGTTTGCGCTGCCACCAAATATGTCGTGACGCTGAACCCCGGTTCATTCCGAACACAGCGGTTACACAACACATAACACCTTGCCTCAGCAACCGTTACTACCACCGTGTACTTCTACACACACCAGACCCTTGAGGCGTACCACTAGGTTTGTACTGGAACACAATGAATGAACATATGGAAGGTATTTAAAGGCCGTCGGGTTTTGTCATTTAATTACAAAGAATAGACTTTGACAAATAATAACATATCAACATACTCTATTAGGTCAATACACTTCCAATACCCATAGACCACTTGAACTCCGCGGTCACCACTTGCACTCGTAACTTCCGCCTAAGTCCCTAATACAGAATTATTACTACAACGCTCCACACCCGGTTAGTCTTACATTCAATACTCACATACTGCAGACTTAACTTGGTCACTAAGATCACATCAGTTCTCGCATAGCTGTCTGCTACACTTCGCTGCTGACACAAACGGGGATCCAGAGGACTTCTCAGTTCAACTCCCACAATCAGACTGACTCCAGTCAGCCATCTACCTCAACCATTTCACCCGGCCTCTCAAGGAAGGTATAATCCGATTAACCTTATCCCTAGAGCGGTAATCTTGTTCCTAGAAGCCTGACGAAGAATAATTCCTCTTTCCAGGAATTATTAATTTGGCTAAACAGCTTCGGTCTTAATCCATTGACCTTTCTTAGATATGTGATCCATTGTCTGTCTACTTAACATGTACTTCCAATCATCATTCGTTAAGTGTTGTAGTAATGATCCTCTAGCTAATAATTCCTACTAACTTGTGGATTACAACAGACTAGGAGTGGGTGTATTGGAGACTAGGAGTGAATGTGGAGGAGTCTAGGAGCGAGTGTTGAGGAGACTAGGAGTGGGTATAGATGTGAATAGGACTGGGAGAGGAGGAGACTAGGAGTTTGTGTGGAGGAGACTAGGATTGGGTGTAGAGGAGACTAAGAGTGAGAGTAGAGGAGACTGAGAGTGTGTGTGGAGAAGAATGGTAGTGTATGTGGAGGAGACTAGGAGCGTGTGTGGAGGAGACTAGGATTGAGAGTCAAGGAGTTAATGTGGAGGAAACTAGGAATGGGTGAAGAAGAGACTAAAAGTGGGTGTGGATGAGACTAGGAATGTGGATGAGACTAGGTGTGAGTGTAGAAGTGAAATAGGAGTGGGTGTGGAGTAGACAAGGAGTGTGAGTGGAAGAGACTAGGAGAGTGGGTACTAGTGATTAGGAGTGGGTAGAGGAGACTAAGAATGAGTGTAGAGGAGATTAGGAGTGATTGTGGAGGAGACTAGGAGTGGGTGTTTATGAGACTAGGAGTGCGTGTGCAGGAGAATAGGCGTGAGTGAGGAGGAGACTAGGAGTGAGTGTGAAGGAGCTAGTGTGGAGGAGACTAGGAGTGAGTGTGAAGGAGCTAGTGTGGAGGAGACTAGGAGTGTGTGTGGAGGAGACTAGGAGTGAGTGTGAAGGAGTTAGTGAGGAGACTAGGATTGGGTGTAGAGGAGACTAGGATTGGGTGTAGACGAGACTAGGAGTGGGTTGGGAGGAGACTAGGCGTGAATGTGGAGGAGACTAAGAGTGAGTGTGAAGGAGTTAGTTTGAGGAGACAAGGAGTTGGTGTGGAAGAGATTAGAAGTGGGTGTGGAGGAGACCAAGAGTGAGTGTACAGGAGACTAGAAGTGAGTGTGGAGGAGACTACGAGTGTGTATGGAGTAGACTAGGGTTGAGTGTGGAATAGACTAGGTGTGAGTGTAAAGGAGACAAGAAGTAAATGTAGAGGAGACTAGGAGTGTGTTTAGGGGAGACTAGGAGTGAGTGTTGAGGAGACTAGGAGAGGCTGTAGAGGAGACTAGGACTGAGTGTGGAGGAGAGTAGGAATGGGTGTAGAGGAGACTAGGAGTGAATGTGGAGCAGACTAGGAGTGAGTGTTGAGGAGACTAGGAGTGTGTGTTGGGAGGGTATTAGGAGTGAGTGTAGATGAGACTACGAGTGAGTGTGGAGGAGACAAAGTGTAAGTATAGAGGAGACTAAGAGTGAGTGTACAGGAGATTACTAGTGAGTGTGGATGAGACTAGGAGTGAGTGTAGAGGAGATTAGGAGTGATTGTGGAGGAGACTAGGAGTGGGTGTGGAAGACAAGGAGTGTGGGGGAGACTAGGTGTGAATGTAGAGGAGACTAGGAGTGGGTGTGGAGGAGACTAGGTGTGGGTGTAGAGGAGACAGGAAATGAGTGTAGAGGAGACTAGGAGTGTGTTTAGGGGAGACTAGGAGTGACTGTAAAAGAGACTAGGAGTGAGTGCGGAGGAGACTAGGAGAGGCTGTATAGGAGACTAGGATTGAGTGTGGAGGAGACTAGGAGTGAGTGTTGAGGAGACTAGTAGTGGGAGTGGAGGAGACTAGGAGAGGCTGTATTGGAGACTACGACTGAGTGTGGAGGAGACTAGGATTGGGTGTAGATGTGACTAGGATTGAGTGTGGAGGAGACTAAGAGTGAGTGTTCAGGAGACTAGTAGGGGGGGTGGAGGAGACTATGAATGAGTGTAAAGGAGACTAAGAGTGAGCGTAGAGGAGACTAAGAGTGTGTGTGGAGGAGACTAAGAGTGTGTGTGGAGGAGACTAAGAGTTGGTGTGGATGAGACTAGGAGTGAGTGTGGAGGAGACTAAGAGTGTGTGTGGAGGAGACTAGGAGTGTGTGGAGAAAACTATGAGTGTGTGTGGAGGAGACTAAGAGTTGGTGTGGAGGAGACTAGGAGTGAGTGTGGAGGAGACTGGGAAAGGGTGTTATGGAGAGTAGGAGTGGGTGTGGATGAGACTAGGAATGTGGAGGAGACTATGTTTGAGTGAAGAGGAGACAAGGAGTGGGTGTGGAAGAGACTAGGAGTGAATGTGAAGGAGATTAGGAGTGAGTGAAGAGATTAGGAGAGATTTTGGAGGAGACTAGGAGTGCGTGTGGATGAGACTAAGAGTGTGGAGGAGACTAGGTGTGAGTGTAGAGGAGAATAGGAGTGGATGTGGAGTAGAGTAGGAGTGTGTGTGGAAGAGACTAGGAGTGTGTGTTGAGGAGACTAGGAGTGGGTGTGGAGGAGACTAAGAGTGAGTGTAGAGGAGACTAGTAGTAAGTGTGGAGAAGACTAGGAGCGAGAGTGAAGGAGGTAATGTAGAGGAGACTAGGAATGGGTGTAGAGGAGAGTAGGAGTGCGTGTGCAGGAGACTAGGAGTGAGTGGAGGAGACTAGGAATGAGTGTGAAGTAGTTCGTGTGAAGGAGACTAGGAATAAGTGTAGAGGAGACTAAGAGAGGGTGTGAAGGAGACTAGGAGTGAGTGTGGAGGAGACTAGGAGTGAGTGTGGAGGAGACTAGGAAAGGGTGTTATGGAGAGTAGGAGTGGGTGTGGATGAGACTAGGAATGTGGAGGAGACTATGTTTGAGTGAAGAGGAGACAAGGAGTGGGTGTGGAAGAGACTAGGAGTGAGTGTGAAGGAGATTAGGAGTGAGTGTAGAGATTAGGAGAGATTTTGGAGGAGACTAGGAGTGGGTGTGGATGAGACTAAGAGTGTGGAAGAGACTAGGTGTGAGTGTAGAGGAGAATAAGAGTGGATGTGGAGTAGAGTAGCAGTGAGTGTGGAAGAGACTAAGAGTGTGTGTTGAGGAGACTAGGAGTGGGTGTGGAGGAGACTAAGAGTGAGTGTAGAGGAGACTAGTAGTGAGTGTGGAGGAGACTAGGAGCGAGAGTGAAGGAGGTAATGTAGAGGAGACTAGGAATGGGTGTAGAGGAGAGTAGGAGTGCGTATGCAGGAGACTAGGAGTGAGTGGAGGAGACTAGGAGTGAGTGTGAAGTAGTTAGTGTGGAGGAGACTAGGAGTGAGTGTAGAGGAGATTAGGAGAGATTTTGGAGGAGACTAGGAGTGGGTGTGGATGAGACTATGAGTGTGGAGGAGACTAGGTGTGAGTGTAGAGGAGACTAGGAAAGGGTGTGTGTAGGAGACTAGGAGAGGGTTTAGAGGAGACAAGGACTGAGTGTAGGTGAGAGTAGGAGTGATTGTGGAGGAGACTAGGAGTGGGTGTGGAAGACGAGGAGTGTGGGGGAGACTAGGTGTGAGTGTAGAGGAGACTAGGGGTGGGTGTGGAGGAGACTTAGAGTGTGTGTGTGGAGGAGACTTAGAGTGTGTGTGGAGGAGACTAGGAGTGGTTGTAGAGGAGACAGGAAGTGAGTGTAGAGGTGACTAGGAGTGTGTTTAGGGGAGACTAGGAGTGAGTGTTGAGGAGACTAGGAGTGCCTGTAGAAGAGACTAGGAGTGAGTGTGGAAGAGACTAAGAGAGGCTGTATAGGAGACTAGGACTGAGTGTGGAGAAGACTAGGAGTGTGTGTGGAGGAGACTATGAATGAGTGTAGAGGAGACTAAAAGAGAGCGTAGAGGAAACTAAGAGTGTGTGTGGAGGAGACTAAGAGTGTGTGTGGACGAGACTAAGAGTTGGTGTGGATGAGACTAGGAGTGTGGATGAGACTAGGAATGTGGAGGAGACTAGGTGTGAGTGTAGAGGAGAATAGGAGTGGGTGTGGAGTAGAATAGGAGTGAATGTGGAGGAGACTAGGAGAGGGTGTGGAGGAGACTAGGAGTGGGTGTTGAGGAGACAAGAAGTGAGTGAAGAGGAGACACGGAGGGAGTGTAGAGGAGACTAGGAGAGGGTGTAGAGGAGACTAAGAGTGAGTGTGAAGGAGTTAGTTTGAGGAGACTAGGAGTGGGCGTGGAAGTGATTAGAAGTGGGTGTGGAGGAGACCAAGAGTGAGTGTAGAAGAGACTAGAAGTGAGTGTGGAGGAGACTACGAGTGTGTGTGGAGTAGACTAGGGTTGAGTGTGGAAGAGACTAGGTGTGAGTGTAAAGGAGAAAGGAAGTGAATGAAGAGGAGACTAGGAGTGTGTTTAGAGGAGACTAGGAGTGAGTGTTGAGGAGACTAGGAGGGACTGTAGAAGAGACTAGGAGTGAGTGTGGAGGAGACTAGGAGAGGCTGTAGAGGAGACTAGGAGTGAGTGTGGAGGAGACTAGGAGAGGGTGTGGAGGAGACTATGAATGAGTGTAGAGGAGACTAAAAGTGAGCGTAGAGGAAACTAAGAGTGTGTGTGGAGGAGACCAAGAGTTTGTGTGGACGAGACTAAGAGTTGGTGTGGATGAGACTAGGAGTGTGGATGAGACTAGGAATGTGGAGGAGACTAGGTGTGAGTGTAGAGGAGAATAGGAGTGGGTGTGGAGTAGAATAGGAGTGAATGTGGAGGAGACTAGGAGAGGGTGTGGAGGAGACTAGGAGTGGGTGTTGAGGAGACAAGAAGTGAGTGAAGAGGAGACACGGAGGGAGTGTAGAGGAGACTAGGAGAGGGTGTAGAGGAGACTAAGAGTGAGTGTGAAGGAGTTAGTTTGAGGAGACTAGGAGTGGGTGTGGAAGAGATTAGAAGTGGGTGTGGAGGAGACCAAGAGTGAGTGTAGAAGAGACTAGAAGTGAGTGTGGAGGAGACTACGAGTGTGTGTGGAGTAGACTAGGGTTGAGTGTGGAAGAGACTAGGTGTGAGTGTAAAGGAGAAAGGAAGTGAATGAAGAGGAGACTAGGAGTGTGTTTAGAGGAGACTAGGAGTGAGTGTTGAGGAGACTAGGAGGGACTGTAGAAGAGACTAGGAGTGAGTGTGGAGGAGACTAGGAGAGGCTGTAGAGGAGACTAGGAGTGAGTGTGGAGGAGACTAGGAGAGGGTGTGGAGGAGACTAGGAGTGGGTGTTGAGGAGACAAGAAGTGAGTGAAGAGGAGACACGGAGGGAGTGTGGAGGAGACTAGGAGAGGGTGTGGAGGAGACTAGGAGTGGGTGTTTAGGAGACAGGAAGTGACTGTAGAGGAGACTAGGAGTGAGTGTGGAGAAGACTAGGAAGGTGTGTGGAGGAGACTAGGAGTGAGTGTGAAGGTGTTAGTGTGGAGGAGACTAAGAGTGGGTGTAGATGAGACTAGGAGTGGGTGTAGAGGAGATTAGGAATGTGTGTGGAGGAGACTAGGAATGTATGTGGAGGAGACTAGGAGTTAGTGTGAAGGAGACTAGGAGAGAGTGTAGCGGAGACTAGGAGTGGGTGGTAGAGGAGACTAGGAGTGAGTGTGTAGGAGACAGTGTGGAGGAGACTAGGAATGAGTGTAGAGGAGATTAGGAGTGATTGTAGAGGAGACTAGGAGTGGGAGTGGAGGAGACTAGGTGTGGGTGTAGAGGAGACAGGAAGTGAGTGTAGAGGAGACTAGGAGTGTGTTTAGGGGAGACTAGGAGTGAGTGTTGAGGAGACTAGGAGTACCTGTAGAAGAGACTAGGAGTGAGTGTGGAGGAGACTAGGAGAGGCTGTATAGGAGACTAGGACTGAGTGTGGAGGAGACTAGGAGTGGGTGTAGATGAGACTAGGAGTGAGTGTAGAGGAGACTAGGAGTGGGTGTAGATGTGACTAGGATTGAGAGTGGAGGAGACTAGGAGTGAGTGTTGACGAGACTAGGAGTGGGTGTGGAGGAGACTATGAATGAGTGTAGAGGAGATTAAGAGTGAGCATAGAGGAAACTAAGAGTGTGTGTGGAGGAGACTAAGAGTGTGTGTGGAGGAGACTAAGAGTTGGTGTGGATGAGACTAGGAGTGTGTGGATGAGACTAGGAGTGTGGAGGAGACTAGGTGTGTGTGCTGAGGAGACAAGGAGTGGGTGAGAAGGAAACTAGGAATGAGTGTAGGGGAGATTAGGAGTGATTGTGGAGGAGGTTAGAAGTGGGTGTGGAAGAGACTAGGAGTGTGTGTGGAGGAGACTAAGAGTAATTATGGAGAAGACATGGAGTGTGTGTGGAGGAGACTATGAATGAGTGTAGAGGAGACTAAGAGAAAGTGTAGAGGAAATTAAGAGAGTGTGTGGAGGAGACTAGGAGTGTGTGTGGAGGAGTTAATGTGGAAGAGACTAGGAATGGGTGTAGAGGAGAGTAGGAGTGCGTGTGCAGGAGACTAGGAATGTGGAGGAGACTAGGTTTGAGTGAAGAGGAGACAAGGAGTGGGTGTGGAAGAGACTAGTAGTGTGTGTGGAAGAGACAAGGAGAGTGTGTACTAGGGATTAGGAGTGGGTAGAGGAGACTTGGAATGAGTGTAGAGGAGATTAGGAGTGATTGTGGAGGAGAGTAGGAGTGGGTGTTGATGAGACTAGGAGTGGGTGTGCAGGAGAATAGGAGTGGGTGTAGAGGAGACAAGGAGTGAGGGTGGAGGAGACTAAGTGTGAGTGCATAGGAAACTAGGAGTGAGTGTGGAGCAGAGGAGACTAGGAGTGAGTGTAGATGAGACTTGGAGTGAGTATGGAGGAGACCAGGAGTGCGTGTAGAGGAGACTAGGAGTGAGTGTGGAGGAGACTAGAAGTGGGTGTAGATGAGACTAGAAGTGGGAGTGGAGGAGACTAAACGGGAGTGTAGAGGAGATTAGGAGTGAGTGTGAAAGAGTTAGTGTGGAGACTAGGATTGGGTGTAGAGGAGACTAGGAGTGGGTGTGGAAAAGATTAGAAGTGGGTGAAGAGGAGACCAAGAGTGAGTGTAGAGGAGACTAGAAGTGTGTGGAGGAGACTACGAGTGTGTGAGGAGTAGACATGATTGAGTGTGGAGGAGACTAGGTGTGAGTGTGAAGGAGTTAGTGTGGAGGAGACTAGGAGTGATTGTGAAGCAGAATGGAAGTGAGTGTGGAAACGATTGAGAGTGAGGATAGAGGAGACGAGACAGGGCCTGAGTATGAAGGAGAGTTGGAGTGAATGTGGAGGAGACTAGGAGTGGGTGTGGAGTAGAATAGGAGTGAATGTGGAGGAGACTAGGAGAGGGTGTGGAGGAGACTAGGAGTGGGTGTTGAGGAGACAAGAAGTGAGTGAAGAGGAGACACGGAGGGAGTGTAGAGGAGACTAGGAGAGGGTGTAGAGGAGACTAAGAGTGAGTGTGAAGGAGTTAGTTTGAGGAGACTAGGAGTGGGTGTGGAAGAGATTAGAAGTGGGTGTGGAGGAGACCAAGAGTGAGTGTAGAAGAGACTAGAAGTGAGTGTGGAGGAGACTACGAGTGTGTGTGGAGTAGACTAGGGTTGAGTGTGGAAGAGACTAGGTGTGAGTGTAAAGGAGAAAGGAAGTGAATGAAGAGGAGACTAGGAGTGTGTTTAGAGGAGACTAGGAGTGAGTGTTGAGGAGACTAGGAGGGACTGTAGAAGAGACTAGGAGTGAGTGTGGAGGAGACTAGGAGAGGCTGTAGAGGAGACTAGGAGTGAGTGTGGAGGAGACTAGGAGAGGGTGTGGAGGAGACTAGGAGTGGGTGTTGAGGAGACAAGAAGTGAGTGAAGAGGAGACACGGAGGGAGTGTGGAGGAGACTAGGAGAGGGTGTGGAGGAGACTAGGAGTGGGTGTTTAGGAGACAGGAAGTGACTATAGAGGAGACTAGGAGTGAGTGTGGAGAAGACTAGGAAGGTGTGTGGAGGAGACTAGGAGTGAGTGTGAAGGTGTTAGTGTGGAGGAGACTAAGAGTGGGTGTAGATGAGACTAGGAGTGGGTGTAGAGGAGATTAGGAATGTGTGTGGAGGAGACTAGGAATGTATGTGGAGGAGACTAGGGGTTAGTGTGAAGGAGACTAGGAGAGAGTGTAGCGGAGACTAGGAGTTAGTGTATAGTAGACTAGGAGTGGGTGCAGAGGAGACTAGGAGTGTGTGGTAGAGGAGACTAGGAGTGAGTGTGTAGGAGACAGTGTGGAGGAGACTAGGAATGAGTGTAGAGGAGATTAGGAGTGATTGTAGAGGAGACTAGGAGTGGATGTGGATAAGACTAGGAGTGTGGAGGAGACTAGGTGTGAGTGTTGTGGAGACTAGGAGTGCGTATGGAGTAGACTAGGAGTGCGTATGGAGTAGACTAGGAGTGTGTGTGTGGAAGAGACTAGGAGTGTGTGTGGAGGAGACTAGGAGTGTGTGTGGAGGAGACAAGGAATGTATATGGAGGAGACTAGAAGTTAGTGTGGAGGAGACTAGGAATGGATGTAGATGAGAGTAGAAGTTTGTGTGTATGAAAATAGAAATGTGGAGGAGACTAGGTGTGATGGTAGAGGAGACTAGGAGTGGGTGTTGAGTAAATTAAGAGTGTGTGTGTGGACGTGACTAGGAGTGTGTGTACACGAGACCAGGAGAGGGTTTAGAGGAGACTAGGAATGAGTGTAGAGGAGATTAAGAGTGATTGTGGAGGAGACTAGAAGTGGGTGTGGAGGAGACTAGAAGTGGGTGTGGATGAGACAAGGAGTGTGGAGGAGACTAGGAGTGGGTGTAGAGGAGACAGTAAGTGAGTGTAGAGGAGACTAGGAGTGAGTGTGGAGGAGACTAGGAGAGGCTGTAGAGGAGACTAGGACTAAGTGTGGAGGAGACTAGGAGTGGGTGTATAGGAGACTAGGAGTGAATGTGAAGGAGTCAAGGAGCGAGTGTTCAGGAGACTAGGAGTGGGTATAGATGTGAATAGGATTGAGTGTGGAGGAGACTAGGAGTGAGTGTGAAGAAGACTTGGTGTGTGTGGAGGAGACTAAGAATAATTATGGAGAAGACATGGAGTGTGTGTGGAGGAGACTATGAATGAGTGTAGAGGAGACTAAGAGAGAGTGTAGAGGAGATTAAGAGTGTGTGTAGAGGAGACTAGGAGTGGGAGAGAAGGAGACTAGGAGTTTGTGTGGAGGAGACAAGGATTAGGTGTGGAGGAGACTAAGAGTGAGAGTAGAGGAGACTGAGAGTGTGTGTGGAGAAGAATGGTAGTGTGTGTGGAGGAGACTAGGAGCGTGTGTGGAGGAGACTAGGATTGAGAGTGAAGGAGTTAATGTGGAGGAAACTAGGAATGGGTGAAGAAGAGACTAGAAGTGGGTGTGGATGAGACTAGGAATGTGGATATGACTAGGTGTGAGTGTAGAGGAGAATAGGAGTGGGTGTGGAGTAGACTAGGAGTGTGTGTGGAAGAGACTAGGAGAGTGTGTACTAGTGAATAGGAGTGGGTAGAGGAGACTAGGAATGAGTGTAGAGGAGATTAGGAGTGATTGTGGAGGAGACTAGGAGTGGGTGTTGATGAGACTAGGAGTGGGTGTGCAGGAGAATAGGCGTGAGTGAGGAGGAGACTAGGAGTGAGTGTGAACCAGCTAGTGTGGAGGAGACTAGGAGTGTGTGTGGAGGAGACTAGGAGTGTGTGTGGAGGAGACTAGTAGTGAGTGTGAAGGAGTTAGTGAGGACACTAGGATTGGGTGTAGAGGAGTCTAGGAATGGGTTGGAAGGAGACTAGGCGTGAATGTGGAGGAGACTATGAGTGAGTGTGAAGGAGTTAGTTTGAGGAGACAAGGAGTGGGTGTGGAAGAGATTAGAAGTGGGTGTTTAGGAGACCAAGAGTGAGTGTACAGGAGACTAGAAGTGAGTGTGGAGGAGACTACGAGTGTGTGTGGAGTAGACTAGGGTTGAGTGTGGAGGAGACTAGGTGTGAGTGTAAAGGAGACAGGAAGTAAATGTAGAGGAGACTAGGAGTGTGTTTAGGGGAGACTAGGAGTGTGTTTAGGGGAGACTAGGAGTGAGTGTTGAGGAGACTAGGAGAGGCTGTAGAGGAGACTAGGACTGAGTGTGGAGGAGAGTAGGAATGGGTGTAGAGGAAACTAGGAGTGAGTGTGGAGGAGACTAGGAGTGAGTGTTGAGGAGACTAGGAGTGTGTGTTGGGAGGGTATTAGGAGTGTGTGTAGATGAGACTACGAATGAGTGTGGAGGAGACAAAGTGTAAGTATAGAGGAGACTAAGAGTGAGTTTAGAGGAGATTACTAGTGAGTGTGGAGGAGACTAAGAGTGAGTGTAGAGAAGATTAGGAGTGATTGTGGAGGAGACAAGGAGTGGGTGTGGAAGACAAGGAGTGTGGGGGAGACTAGGTGTGAATGTAGAGGAGACTAGGAGTGGGAGTGGAGGAGACTAGGTGTGGGTGTAGAGGAGACAGGAAGTGAGTGTAGAGGAGACTAGGAGTGTGTTTAGGGGAGACTAGGAGTGAGTGTTGAGGAGACTAGGAGTACCTGTAGAAGAGACTAGGAGTGAGTGTGGAGGAGACTAGGAGAGGCTGTATAGGAGACTAGGACTGAGTGTGGAGGAG
The DNA here is from genome assembly GCF_040958095.1 of Procambarus clarkii. Taxonomy (NCBI): domain Eukaryota; kingdom Metazoa; phylum Arthropoda; class Malacostraca; order Decapoda; family Cambaridae; genus Procambarus; species Procambarus clarkii. The sequence goes on from NC_091158.1 coordinate 23,001,743, forward strand.
ACTAGGAGTGGGTGTAGATGAGACTAGGAGTGAGTGTAGAGGAGACTAGGAGTGGGTGTAGATGTGACTAGGATTGAGAGTGGAGGAGACTAGGAGTGAGTGTTGACGAGACTAGGAGTGGGTGTGGAGGAGACTAAGAGTTGGTGTGGATGAGACTAGGAGTGTGTGGATGAGACTAGGAGTGTGGAGGAGACTAGGTGTGTGTGCAGAGGAGACAAGGAGTGGGTGAGAAGGAAACTAGGAATGAGTGTAGGGGAGATTAGGAGTGATTGTGGAGGAGGTTAGAAGTGGGTGTGGAAGAGACTAGGAGTGTGTGAGGAGGAGACTAAGAGTAATTATGGAGAAGACATGGAGTGTGTGTGGAGGAGACTATGAATGAGTGTAGAGGAGACTAAGAGAATGTGTAGAGGAAATTAAGAGTGTGTGTGGAGGAGACTAGGAGTGTGTGTGGAGGAGACTATGAATGAGTGCAGAGGAGACTAAGAGAAAGTGTAGAGGAAATTAAGAGAGTGTGTGGAGGAGACTAGGAGTGTGTGTGGAGGAGTTAATGTGGAAGAGACTAGGAATGGGTGTAGAGGAGAGTAGGAGTGCGTGTGCAGGAGACTAGGAATGTGGAGGAGACTAGGTTTGAGTGAAGAGGAGACAAGGAGTGGGTGTGGAAGAGACTAGTAGTGTGTGTGGAAGAGACAAGGAGAGTGTGTACTAGGGATTAGGAGTGGGTAGAGGAGACTTGGAATGAGTGTAGAGGAGATTAGGAGTGATTGTGGAGGAGAGTAGGAGTGGGTGTTGATGAGACTAGGAGTGGGTGTGCAGGAGAATAGGAGTGGGTGTAGAGGAGACAAGGAGTGAGGGTGGAGGAGACTAAGTGTGAGTGCATAGGAAACTAGGAGTGAGTGTGGAGCAGAGGAGACTAGGAGTGAGTGTAGATGAGACTTGGAGTGAGTATGGAGGAGACCAGGAGTGCGTGTAGAGGAGACTAGGAGTGAGTGTGGAGGAGACTAGAAGTGGGTGTAGATGAGACTAGAAGTGGGAGTGGAGGAGACTAAACGGGAGTGTAGAGGAGATTAGGAGTGAGTGTGAAAGAGTTAGTGTGGAGACTAGGATTGGGTGTAGAGGAGACTAGGAGTGGGTGTGGAAAAGATTAGAAGTGGGTGAAGAGGAGACCAAGAGTGAGTGTAGAGGAGACTAGAAGTGTGTGGAGGAGACTACGAGTGTGTGAGGAGTAGACATGATTGAGTGTGGAGGAGACTAGGTGTGAGTGTGAAGGAGTTAGTGTGGAGGAGACTAGGAGTGATTGTGAAGCAGAATGGAAGTGAGTGTGGAAACGATTGAGAGTGAGGATAGAGGAGACGAGACAGGGCCTGAGTATGAAGGAGAGTTGGAGTGAATGTGGAGGAGACTAGGAGTGAGTGTTGAGGAGACAAGGAGTGTGTGTGGAGGAGACTAGGAGTGTGTGTTGAGGAGAGTTGGAGTGTGTGTGGAGGAGACTAGGAGTGGGTGTAGAGGTGACTAGGATTGAGTGTGGGGGAGACTAGGAGTTGTGTGAACAGACCTGTGAGATTTATATTTATTTAATTTTTATGAATTTATATAGAATATATATATACATTAATTTATATATTTCGATAGCAATTGGTATGATGTTAAGTGGACTGTATTTCTGCAAAAATCTCAAATCAATCCTTACATATTAGGGGGTTTCATATTAAATTTATATATATGCAGCCAATCAAACTACAGTATTAACTACATATATTAGTAAATAAATTGGAGGTGCCTTATTATATTGTACAGCAGGCTTAGTCCACCAGATATAGCTAGGATGTAGACACCTAATTATCCTCGTGTGAGGCTTGCTTCCGTCACCCATAGTAACTGATGTACCAAGATTAATTCTTGCTTCCTCTTCTTGTTCCTGTCAAAGGGCACTAGCTATAAAGCCGGAATCCGATTATATGACAGCTATATCAGAGAAAACACTGTATATTATATATGATATGGACCAATGCTTAATTACCTTTATTAAGAGACTCGTTCGCATCCTAACCGGATCGCCCTTATCTACCTAACATTAACTGGCCAGAAATGGTTAGATAAACGGGTTTCGGTAGGACACTTCCCTTGTTTATGTTGACAGCGTGTTGATGATCGTAGAACACTTTGATCTCCATAACACTTCGTTCAAGAGAAATTACAGGAGCTGAATCTGCTCCCCCTGCGCCTCTGGTCTTAACAAACAATGGCTGACCTCTCCCCCACCACTGACGCCTTGGCTCTCCTTGTCCATTGTCAATAAGTGATAGATGGGTCACATATACTCTATTTTGATACTGATAATTAAGTTAATTAAAATAAGATGTTTTTATAATATTAAAAGTCCAAAGACTAATGTATTTAAGAATAATTCCCATCAGAATAGCTGGTGAATTTATAGTACTATGTTGCAATCATATCCCATTTTCTATTGACGGAAAATTCCACTACAAGCTACATTTTCTATGGGTAACTTGTGTATACAACGGCAGCAATATTATCTGCCTGTTGAATGTAATATTATTAAATGGTGTCGGGTTTTCCGACAGGAGTTGCTGTAGAGGAGACTAGGAATGAGTGTGGAGGAGACTAGGAATGGGTGTAGAGGTGACTTGAATTGAGTGTGGAGGAGACTAGGAAAGGGTGTAGAGGAGACTAGGAATGAGTGTGGAGGATAGTAGGAGTGTGTGTGTGGAGGAGACTAGGAGTGAGTGCGGAGGAGACTAAGAGTGAGTTTATAGGAGACTAGGAGTGAGTGTGGAGGAGACAAAGAGTTTGTGTGGAGGAGACTAGGAGTGTGTGTGAAGGAGACTAGGAGAGGGAGAGGAGGGGACTTGGAATGGTTATAGATGAGACTAGGAGTTGATGTGGAGGAGACAAGGATTGGGTGTGGAGGAGACTAACAGTGAGTGCAGAGGAGACTAGGAGTGGATGTGAAGTGGACTAAGAGTGTGTGTGGAAGAGACTAGGAGTGTGTGTACAAGTGACTAGGAGTGGGTAGAGGAGACTAGGAATGAGTGTAGAGAAGATTAGGAGTGATTGTGGAGGAGACTAGGAGTGGGTGTGGAGGAAACTAAGTCACTGTGTAGAGGAGAATATGAGTGGATGTAGAGGAGACACGGAGTGAGTGTAGAGGAGACTAAGAGTGAGTGCAGAGGAGCCTAGAAGTGAGTGTGGAGGAGACTAGGAAAGTATGGAAGAGACTAGGAGTGGGTTTACATAAGACTAGCAGTGCGTGTGGAGGAGACTTGGAGTGAGTGTGGAGGAGACCAGGAGTGGGTGTAGGGGAGACTAGGAGTGAGCAGAGAGGAGACTAGGAGTGAGTGTGGAGGAGACTAGGAGTAGGTGTTGATGAGACTTGGAGTGTGTGTGGAGGAAACTAGGAGTGTGTGTAGAGGAGACTAGGAGAAGGAATGAATGTGACAAGGAGTGTGGAGGAGACTTGGAATGGGTGTGGAAGAGACTAGGAGAGTGTGTTGAGGAGATTAGGAGTGAGTGTGAAGGAGTTAGTGTGGAGGAGACTAGGAGTGAGTGTGGAGGAGACTAGGAGTGAGTGGGGAGGAGACTAAGAGTGAGTGTGGAGGAGACTAAGAGTGAGTGTAGAGAAGACAAGGAGTTAGTGTTGAGGAGACAAGGAATGAGTGTGGAAGAGACTGGGAGTGAGTGTAGAGGAGACTAGGAGTGAGTGTGGAGGAGACTAAGAGTGAGTGTGGAGGAGACTAAGAGTGAGTGTGGAGGAGAATAAGAGTGAGTGAAGAGGAGAATAGGAGTGGGTGTAGAGGAGACAAAGAGTGAGTGTGGAGGAGTTTAAGAGTGAGTGCAGAGGAGACTAGGAGTGGCTGTATAGTAGACTAGGTGTGAGTATGGAGGAGACTAGTAGTGTGTGTGGAGGAGACTAGGAATGTATGTGGAGGAGACTAGAAGTTAGTGTGAAGGCGTTAATGTGGAGGAGACTAGGAAAGGGTGTAGAGGAGACTAGGAGTGGGGGTGGAGGAGACTAGGATTGGGTGTGGAGGAGACTAGGATTGGGTGTGGAGGAGACGTGCGTGAGTGTGGAAAAGACTAGGCGTGAGTATGAAGGCGACTAGGAATAAGTGTAGAGGAGACTAGGTGTGATTGTGGAGGAGACTAGAAGTGAATGTAGAGGAGACTAGGAGTGAGTGTGGAAGAGACCTGGAGTGAGTGTGAAGGAGTAAGTGTGGAGGAGACTAGGAGTGAGTGTGGAGGAGTTATTGTGGAGGAGACTAGGAGTGGGGGTGAGGAGTTATTGTGGAGGAGACTAGGAGTGGGAAGAGGAGACTAGGAATGATTATGGAGGAGACAAGAAGTGAGTGTGGAGGAGACTAGGAGTGAGTGTGGAAGAAACTAGGAGTGAGTGTGGAGGAGACTAGGAGAGTGTGGAGGAGACTAGGAGAGTGTGGAGGAGACTAGGAGTGGGTGTACATGAGACTAGCAGTGCGTGTGGAGGAGACCAGGAAAAACTGGAGAGGAGAGTAGGAGTTAGTGTGGAGAAGACTAGGAGTGTGTGTAGAGGAGACTATGAATGAGAGTGGAGGAGACTAGAAGTGGGTTCAGATAAGACTAGAAGTGGGAATGAATGAGACTAGGAGTGTGGAGGAGACTAGGAGTGTGTGTGGAGGAGACTAGGAGCGTGTGTGGAGGAGACTAGAAGTGTGTTCAGAGGAGACTAGGATTGACTGTGGAGGAGACTAGAAGTTAGTGTGGAGGAGACTAGCATAAGGGTGTGGAGGAAACTATGAATGAGTGTAGAGGAGACTAGGCGTGAGTGGAGAGGCGACTAAAGTTAGTGTGGAGAAGACTAGAAGTGTGTGTGGAGGAGACAATGAGTGAATGTAGAGGATACTAGAAGTGAGTGTAGAGGAGACTGGGAGTGGGTGTGGAGTAGACTAGGATTGTGTGTGTGGAAAAGACTTGGAGTGTGTGTACAAGAGACTCGGAGAGGGGATAGAGGAGACTAGGAATGAGTGTGAAGGAGACTAGTAGTGGGTGTTAAGGAGAGAGGAAGTGAGTGAATAAGAGACTAGGATTAGTTTAGAGGAGACTAGGAGTGATTGTGAAGGAGAAAGGGAGTGTAGAGGAGAACAGGAGTGGTTGTAGAGGAATGAGTGTAGGGACAAGAAAAGGGTGTGGGTGTGTCGGAAAATCCGACACCATTTAATAATCATACAGATAATAGCTGTATTACCAACAAGTTACCCATAGAAAACGTAACTTGTAGTGGAATTACCGTCTATAGAAAACGGGATATCATCACCACATACCATTATAATTCACCAGCTATTCTGCTGGGAATTATTCTTAAATATATTAGTCTTTGGACTTTACCATCATAAAAACATCTTATATAAATTAACTTAATTATCAATATTAAAGTAGAGTAAATGTGACCCTTCTATCACTTTCTGAAATCTGGACAAAGTAGGCCAGGCGTCAGGGAGAAAGGAGGGAGCCATTGTTGTGTCACCTCCGAGACGTGTGGAGCAAATTCGGCTCCTATCATTCTGGACAATGTCGGCCAGTAACGTCAATAGTATGGAGTGTTAAACAGCCATTGTTGATACGAGACCAGAGGCTCACACGGGAGCAAATTCGGCTCCTGTTAATTTTACTTGGACGTAGTGTTATGGAAACCAAAGGTACCATCTCCAACACGATGTCTACAATTCAAGTTAAGTGTTCTTTCCGAAACCCGTTTATCATTCATTTATGGCCATTAATGTCAGGATATAGGGTGAACCGGTTAGATCACGTGGAAGCCTCAAACTAAAGGTATTTAAGCCAGGTCTTCATGTTCCATGTACAGTTTTCTCTGATATAGCTTGTCATATATAGGTACCTGGCTTTACAGCTAGCGCCCTTTTAACAGGTCAAGACGAGGAAGCAAGATTTGTGCACCAGTTACTGGGTGATATGGAAGCTACCTCAAAGAGGATAATTTGGTGTCTACACCCTAGTTATACCTGGTGGACTAACCTGCTGTACTATAAGATAAGGAACCTCTTCAATGTATGTAGTTAATTCTGCAGTTTGATTGGCTGCATATATATTAATTTAATAACCCCCCTAATGTGTAGAGGATCGATTTGTGAGATTATGAGATTATTGCAGAAATACAGTCCACTTATCATTATACAAATTGCTATCGAAGTATATAAATTAACGTAAATATAAATTCTATATATATTCATATAAATTAAATAAATATAAATCTCACAGGTCGGTTCCCACAGGGTGTGTGGTAGTGTGGTGGGTTGAGTGGTAGTGTGGTGGGATTGTGTAGTGTTGTGGTGGGGTGTGTGGTAGTGTGGTGGGGTGTGTGGTAGTGTGGTGGGGTGAGTGGTAGTGTGATGGGGTTGTGTTGTATTGTGGTGGAGTTGTGTGGCAGTGTGGTGGGGTTGTTGTGTAGTGTGGTGGAGTTGCGTGGTAGTTTGGTGGGGTGTGTGATAGTGTGGTGGGGTTGTGTGTAGTGTGGTGGGGTGAGTGGTAGTGTGATGGGGTTGTGTTGTATTGTTGTGGAGTTGTGTGGCAGTGTGGTGGGGTTGTGTAGTAGTGTGGTGGGATATGTAGTAGTGTGGTGGGGTGTGTGGTAGTGTGGTGGGGTTGTGTGGTAGTGTGGTGGGGGTGTGTGGTAGTGTAGTGGGGATGTGTGGTAGTGTGGTGGGGTTGTGTGGTATTGTGGTGGGGTTGTGTGGTAGTGTGGTGGGATGTGTGGTAGTGTGGTGGGATATGTAGTAGTGTGGTGGGATGTGTGGTAGTGTGGTGGGGTTGTGAGGTAGTGTGGTGGGGGTGTGGTAGTGTGGTGGGGTTGTGTAGAAGTGTGGTGGGATATGTAGTAGTGTGGTGGGGTGTGTGGTTGTGTGGTGGGGTTGTGTGGTAGTGTGGTGGGGGTGTGTGGTAGTGTGATGGGGTGTGTGGTAGTGTGGTGGGGTGTGTGGTAGTGTGGTGTGGGTGTGGTAGTGTGGTGGGGTGTGTGGTAGTGTGGTGGGATATGTAGTAGTGTTATGGGGTTGTGTGGTAGTGTGGTAGGGTGTGTGGTAGTGTGATGGGGTGTGTGGTAGTGTGGTGGGGTGTATGGTAGTGTGGTGTTGTGTGTGGTAGTGTGGTGGGGTGTGTGGTAGTCTGGTGGGGTTGTGTGTGGAAGTGTAGTGGGGTGTGTGCTAGTATTTTTGGGTGTGTGGTTGTGTAATGGGGGTGTGGTAGTGTGGTTGGGTGGTGTGGTAGTGTGGTGGGGTGTGTGGTAGTGTGATGGGGTGTGTGGTAGTGTGGACGATGAGTGTACTGTGGAGGGGTGTGTGGTAGTGTGGTGGGTGTGTGGTAGTGTGGTGGGGTGTGTGGTAGTGTGGTAGGGTGTGTGGTAGTGATCTGGGGTGTGTGGTAGTGTGGTGGGGTGTGGAACTGTGCTGGAGTAGGGTGGTAGTGTGATGGGGTGTGTGGTAGTGTGGTGTGGTGTGTGGTAGTGTTGTGGGGGGTGTGGCAGTGTGGTGGAGTGTGTGGTAGTGTGGGGGAGTGTGTGGTAGTGTGGTGGGGTGTGTGGTAGTGTGGTGGAGTGTGTGGTAGTGTGGTGGAGTGTGTGGTAGTGTGGTGGGGTGTGGAACTGTGGTGGGGTAGTGTGGTAGTGTGGTGGGGTGTGTGGTAGTGTGGTGGAGTGTGTGGTAGTGTGGTCGATGTGTGGTACTGTGGAGGGGTGTGTGGTAGTGTGCTGGGTGTGTGGTAGTGTGGTGGGGTGTGTGGTAGTGTGGTAGGGTGTGTGGTAGTGATCTGGGGTGTGTGGTAGTGTGGTGGGGTGTGTGGTAGTGTGGTGGAGTGAGTGGTAGTGTGGATGTGTGTGTGGTAGTGTGGTGGGGTGTGTGGTTGTGTGGTGGGGGTTTGTGGTAGTGTGGGGAATGTGTGGTAGTGTGGTGGTCTGTGTAGAAATGTGGTGGGGTGTATGGTAGTTTGGTGGGGTTGTGTAGTAGTGTGGTGGGGTGTGTGGTAGTGTAGTAGGGTGTGTGGTAGTGTGGTGGGGGTTTGTGGTAGTGTGGGGAATGTGTGGTAGTGTGGTGGTGTGGGTAGTAATGTGGTGGGGTGTATGGTAGTTTGGTGGGGTTGTGTGGTAGTGTGGTAGGGTGTGTGGTAGTGATCTGGGGTTTTTGGTAGTGTGGTGGGGTGTGTTGTAGTGTGTTGGGGTGTATGGTAGTGTGGTGGGATGTGTGGTAGTGTGGTGGGGTGTGTGGTAGTGTGGTGGGGTGTCTGGTAGTGTTGTGGGGTGTGTACTCACCTAGTTGTACTCACCTAGTTGTGTTTGCGGGAGTTGAGCTCTGGCTCTTTGGTCCCGCCTCTCAACCGTCAATCAACAGGTGTACAGATTCCTGAGCCTATTGGGCTCTATCATATCTACACTTGAAACTGTGTATGGAGTCAGCCTCCACCACATCACATCCTAATGCATTCCATTTGTCAACCACTCCGACACTAAAAAAGTTCTTTCTAATATCTCTGTGGCTCATTTGGGCACTCAGTTTCCACCTGTGTCCCCTTGTGCGTGTTCCCCTTGTGTTAAATAGACTGTCTTTATCTACCCTATCAATTCCCTTCAGAATCTTGAATGTGGTGATCATGTCCCCCCTAACTCTTCTGTCTTCCAGCGAAGTGAGGTTTAATTCCCGTAGTCTCTCCTCGTAGCTCATACCTCTCAGCTCGGGTACTAGTCTGGTGGCAAATCTTTGAACCTTTTCCAGTTTAGTCTTATCCTTGACTAGATATGGACTCCATGCTGGGGCTGCATACTCCAGAATTGGCCTGACACATGTGGTATACAAAGTTCTGAATGATTCTTTACACAAGTTTCTGAATGCCGATCGTATGTTGGCCAGCCTGGCATATGCCGCTGATGTTATCCGCTTGATATGTGCTGCAGGAGACAGGTCTGGCGTGATATCAACCCCCAAGTCTTTTTCCTTCTCTGACTCCTGAAGAATTTCCTCTCCCAGATGAAACCTTGTATCTGGCCTTCTGCTCCCTACACCTATCTTCATTACATTACATTTGGTTGGGTTAAACTCTAACAACCATTTGTTCGACCATTCATTCAGCTTGTCTAGGTCTTCTTGAATCCTCAAACAGTCCTCTTCTGTTTTAATCCTTCTCATAATTTTAGCATCGTCCACAAACATTGAGAGAAATGAATCGATATCCTCCGGGAGATCATTTACATATATCAGAAACAAGATAGGACCGAGTACAGAGCCCTGTGGGACTCCACTGGTGACTTCACGCCAATCGGAGGTCTCACCCCTCACCGTAACTCTCTGCTTCCTAATGCTTAGGTACTCCCTTATCCACTGGAGCACCTTACCAGCTACACCTGCCTGTCTCTCCAGCTTATGTACCAGCCTCTTATGCGGTATTGTGTCAAAGGCTTTCCGACAATCCAAGAAAATGCAGTCCGCCCAGCCCTCTCTTTCATGCTTAATCTTTGTCACCTGATCGTAGAATTCTATCAAGCCTATAAGGCAAGATTTACCCTCCCTGAACCCATGTTGGCGATTTGTCAAGTCCCTTCTCTCCAGATGTGTTACCAGGTTTTTCTCACGATTTTCTCCATCACCTTGTATGGTATACAAGTCAAGGACACTGGCCTGTAGTTCAGTGCCTCTTGCCTGTCTCCCTTTTTGTATATTGTTACCACATTCGCCGTCTTCCTTATTTCTGGTAGGTCTCCCGTCTCCAGTGACTTACTATACACTATGGAGAGTGGCAAGCAAAGTGCCTCTGCACACTCTTTCAGTATCCATGGTGAGATCCCATCTGGACCAACAGCCTTTCTAACATCCAGATCCAGCAGGTGTCTCTTGACCTTCTCTCTCGTAATTTCGAACTCTTCCAATGCCGCCTGGTTTACCTCCCTTTCTCCTAGCACAGTGACCTCACCTTGTTCTATTGTGAAGACCTCCTGGAACCTCTTGTTGAGTTCTTCACACACCTCTCTGTCATTCTCTGTATACCTGTCCTGGCCTGTTCGAAGTTTCAATACCTGTTCTTTCACTGTTGTTTTCCTTCTGATGTGACTGTGGAGTAGCTTTGGTTCGGTCTTGGCTTTGTTTGCTATATCATTTTCAAAACTTTTCTCTGCTTCTCTTCTCAACCTGACGTACTCATTCCTGGTTCTCTGGTATCTCTCTCTGCTTTCTGGTGTTCTGTTATTCCAGAAGTTCCTCCACGCCCTTTTGTTCAGTTTCTTCGATTCCATACATGCCCTATTATACCACGGATTCTTCTGTTGCTTCTCGGATTTTTCTCTGTTGTATGGTGGGGTGTGTGGTAGTGTTGTGGGTGGGTGTGTGGTAGTGTGATGGGGGTGTGTGGTAGTGTGGTGGGGTGTGAGTTAGTGTGGTGGGGTTGTGTAGTATTGGTGTGGGGTGTGTGGTAGTGTGGTGGGGTGTGAGTTAGTGTGGTGGGGTTGTGTAGTATTGGTGTGGGGTGTGTGGTAGTGTGGTGGGGTGTGTGGTAGTGTGATGGGATGTGTGGTAGTGTGGTGGGATATGTAGTAGTGTGGTGGGGTGTGTGGTAGTGAGGTGGGGGTGTGGTAGTGTGGTAGGGGTGTGTGTTAGTGAGGTGGGGGGTGTGCTAGTGTGGTGGAATGTGTGTAGAAGTGTGGTGGGGTGTGTGGTAGTGTGGTGGGGGTGTGTGGTAGTGTGGTGGGGGTGTGTGGTAGTGTGGTGGGGTTGTATAGTATTGGTGTTCGGTGTGTGGTAGTGTGGTGGGGTGTGTGGTAGTGGTGTGGGATATGTAGTAGTGTGGTGGGGTGTGTGGTAGTGAGGTGAGGGGTGTGGTAGTGTGGTGTTTTGTGTGGTAGTGTGATTGTTGTGTGGTAGTGTGGTGGGGGTGTGGTAGTGTGGTGGGGGGTGCGGTAGTCTGGTGGGGGTGTGATAGTATGGTGGGGGGTGTGGTAGTGCGGAGGGGGTGTGGTAGTGTGGTGGGGTAGTGTGGTAGTGTGGGGGTGTGTGGTAGTGTGGTTGGGTGTGTGGTAGTGTGGATTGGTATGTGGTAGTATGGTGGTTGTGTGGTAGTGTGTTGGGTTCTGTGAGAGTGTGGTTGGGTGTGTGGTAGTGTGTTGGGGTGTGTGGGAGTGTAGAGGGGGAGTGTGGTAGTGAGGTGGTGTGTGTGCTAGTGTGGTGGGATTGTGTGGTAGTGTGGTGGGATGTGTGGTAGTGTGGTGGAGTGTGTGGTACTGTTTTTTGGTATGTGGAAGTATGGTGGTTGAGTGGTAGTGTGTTGGGTTCTGTGGGAGTGTGGTGGGGTGTGTGGTAGTGTGTTGGGGTGTGTGGGAGAGTAGAGGGGGTGTGTTGTAGTGAGGTAGGGTGTGTGCTAGTGTGGTGGGATTGTGTGGTAGTGTGGTGGGATGTGTGGTAGTGTGGTGGGGTGTGTGGTACTGTTTTTTGGTATGTGGAAGTATGGTGGTTGAGTGGTAGTGTGTTGGGTTGTGTGGTAGTGTGTTGGGGTGTGTGTTTGTGTGGTGGGATGTGTGGGAGTGTGGTGGGATGTGTGTGGTAGTGCTGTGGGGTGTGTGGTAGTGTAGTGGGGTGTGTTGTAGTAAAGAGGGGTGTGTAGTAGTGTTGTTCGGGTGTGTGGTAGTGTAGTGGGGTGTGAACTTACCTAATTGTACTTACCAAATTGTGCTTGCGGGGGTGAGCTCTGGCTCTTTGATCCCGACTCTCAACCGTCAATCAACAGGTGTACAGGTTTCTGAGTCTATTGGGCTCTATCATATCTACTCCTGAAGCTGTGTATGGAGTCAGCCTCCACCACATCACTTCCTTATGCATTCCATTTGTCTACTACTCTGACACTGAAAAAATTCTTTCTAACGTCTCTATGACTCTTTTGGGCACTCAAATTTCACCTGTCTCCCCTAGTGAGTGTGCCCCTTGTGTTAAAAAGTCTCTCTTTATCTACCCGATCATTTCTTCTGAGAATCTTTTATGTGGTGATCATGTCCCCTCTAACTCTTCTGTCTCCAAGTGACGTGAGGTTGAATTCCCGCAGTCTCTCCTCGTAGCTCATACCTCTCAGCTCGGGTACTATCCTGGTGGCAAACCTTCGAACCTTTTCCAGTTTAGTCTTATGCTTGACTAAATATGGACTCCATGCTGGAGCCGCATACTCCAGGATTGGCCTGACATATGTGGTATATAATGTTCTGAAAGATTCCTTACACAAGTTTCTAAAGGCCGTTCTTATATTAGCCAACCTTTCATATGCCGCTGATGTTATCCTCCTGATATGAGCTTCAGGGGACAGGTCTGGTGTGATGTCAACCCCGAGGTCTTTCTCTCTCTCTGACTCTTGCAGGATTTCATCTCCCAAATGATACCTTGTATCTGGTCTCCTGCTCCCTACACCTATCTTCATTACATTACATTTGCTTGGGTTAAACTCTAACAACCATTTGTTCGATCATTCCTTCAGCTTGTCTAGGTCTTCTTGAAGCCTCAATCTGACCTCCTCTGTCTTAGTGGTATGTGCTAGTGTGGTGGGGTGTGTTGTAGTGTGGAGGGGTGTGTGGTAGTGTGGTGGAGTGTATGGTAGTGTAGTGATGTGTGTGCTAGTGTGGTGGGGTCTGTGGTAGTGTGGAGGGGTGTGTGGTAGTGTGTTGGTGTGTGTGCTAGTGTGGTGGGGTGTGTGGTGGTGTGGTGGGGTGTGTGGTGGTGTGGTGGGGTGTGTGGTGGGGTGTGTAGTAGCGTTGTGGGGTGTGTGGGTGTGTTGGGGTGTGGTAGTGTGGTGGGGTAGTGCGGTGGGGTGTTTGGTAGTGTGGTGGGTGTGTGGTAGCGAGGTGGGGTGTGTGGTTGTGTGGTGGGGTGTGGTACTGTGGTCGGGTAGTGTGGTAGTGTGGGGGGGAGTATGGTAGTGTGGTGGGGTGTGTGGTAGTGTGGTGGGGTGTGTGGTAGTGTGTTGCGTGTGTGGTAGTGTAGTGGGTGTTTGGGAGCGAGGTGGGGTGTGAGGTAGTGTGGTGGTGTGTGTGGTAGTGTGGTTGGGTGTGTAGTAGTGTGGTAATGTGTGTGGTAGTCTGGAAGGGTGTTTAGTATTCTGGTGGGGTTATGTAGTATGGGTTTGGGGTGTCTGGTAGTGTGGTGGGGTGTGTGGTAGTGTAGTGGGGTTGTGTGGTAGTGTGGTGGGATGTGTGGTAGTGTGGTGGGGGTGTGGCAGTGTGGTGGGGTGTGTGGTAGTGTGGTGGGATGTATGATAGTGTAGTGGGTGTGTGGGAGCGAGTTGGGTGTGTACTCACCTGTTTGTGCTTGCGGGGGTTGAGCTTTGGCTCTTTGGTCCCACCTCTCAACTGTCAATCAACTGGTGTACAGATTCCTGAGCCTACTGGGCTCTATCATATCTACATTTAAAACTGTATATGGAGTCAGCCTCCACAACATCACTGCCTAATGCATTCCATCCTTTAACTACACTGACACTGAAAAAGTTCCTTCTAACGTCTCTGTGGCTCATGTGGGTACTCAGTTTCCACCTGTGTCCCCTTGTTCGCGTCCCACCAGTGTTGAATAGTTCATCCATGTTTATCCGGTCGATTCCTCTGAGGATTTTGTAGGTTGTGATCATGTCTCCCCTTAGTCTTCTGTCTTCCAGTGTCGGAGGGTGCATTTCCCGCAGCCTTTCCTCGTAACTCATGCCTCTTAGTTCTGGGAGTAGTCTAGTGGCATACCTTTGGACTTTTTCCAGCTTCGTCTTGTGCTTGACAAGGTACGGGCTCCATGTTGGGGCCGCATACTCCAGGATTGGTCTTACATATGTGGTGTACAAGATTCTGAATGATTCCTTACACAGGTTCCTGAACGCTGTTCTGATGATAGCCAGCCTCGCATATGCCGCAGACGTTATTCTTTTTATGTGGGCTTCAGGAGACAGGTTTGGCGTGATATCAACTCCTAGATCTTTCTCTCTGTCCGTTTCATTAAGTACTTTACCTCCTATTCTGTATCCTGTGTCTGGCCTCCCATTTCCACTGCATAGTTTCATTACTTTGCATTTACTCGGGTTGAACTTCAACAGCCATTTGTTGGACCATTCACTCAGTCTGTCTAGGTCATCTTGTAGCCTCCTACTATCGTCCTCAGTTTCAATCCTCCACATAATTTTTGCATCATCGGCAAACATCGAGAGAAACGATTCTATACCCCCTGGGAGATCATTTACATATATCAGAAACAGTATAGGTCCAAGGACTGACCCCTGCGGGACTCAACTCGTAACGCCTCGCCAATCTGAGACCTCACCCCTCAAACTGATTCGTTGTCTCCTGTTGCTTAGGTACTCCTGTATCCAACGGAGTACCTTCCCTTTCACTCCAGCCTGCATCTCCAGCTTTTTCACTAGCCTCTTGTGTGGCACTGTATCAAAGGCTTTCTTACAATCCAAAAATATGCAGTCTGCCCACCCTTCTCTTTCTTGCCTGATTTTTGTTGCCTGGTCGTAGGATTCAAGTAACCCTGTGAGGCAGGACTTGCCATCCCCGAATCCATGTTGATGCTGTGTTACAAAGTTCTTTCGCTCCAGGTGCTCCACTAGCTTTCTTCGCACAATCTTCTCCATCATCTTGCATGTATGCAAGTTAGGGACACTGGCCTGTAATTCAGTGCCTCCTGTCTATTCCCTTTCTTGTATATCGGGACTACGTTAGCTGCTTTCCAAATTTCTGGCAGTTCCCCTGTTGCCAGTGATTTGTTATACACTATGGAGAGTGGGAGGCACAGTTCTTCTGCTCCTTCCTTTAGTATCCAAGGGGAGATTCCATCTGGGCCTATAGCCTTTGTCACATCCAACCATATTAAACACTTCCTTACTTCCCCGCTGGTAATCTCAAACTCTTCCAGCGGTTCCTGGTTAGCTATTCCCTCTCTTATCTCTGGGATTTCTCATTGCTCTAAGGTGAAGACCTCTTGGAACTTCTTATTCAGTTCCTCACACACTTCCTTGTCGTTTGTAGTGAATCCTTCTGCTCTTATCCTTAATTTCATAACCTGTTCCTTTACTGTTGTTTTTCTCCTGATGTGGCTATGCAGCAATTTAGGCTGAGTATTTGCCTTGCTTGCGATGTCATTTTCGTATTGTCTTTCTGCCCTCTTCTCATCCTGACATATTCATTCCTGGCATTCTGGTATCTTTCTCTGCTCTCCAGTGTCCTGTTATTCCTATAGTTTCTCAATGCCCTTTTACTTTGCTGCTTAGTTAGCCTACATCTCTGATTAAACCATGGGTTTCTCATCATCATTTCACTGTTTTCCTTTTGGGCTGGGACAAACTTGCTTGCTGCGTCCTTGCATTTTTGCGTGATGTAGTCCATCATATCTTGGGCCGTCTTTTCCTTGAGCTCTGTTTCCCATGCTATATCTGTTAGGAATTTTCTTATCTCCTCATAGTTTCCCTTTCGGTATACTAACCTTTTGGTTTCGGTATCCCTCCTCGAGTTCAATAACCCTTCTTCAATCAGGTACTCAAACACCAATACACTGTGGTCGCTCATTCCTACTGGGGCCTCAAAACTTATTTCTCTTATGTCAGAGTCGGTCAAGGTGAAGACCAGGTCGAGTCTCGCTGGTTCGTCATTTCCTCTCATCCTTGTGGGTTCTCTGACATGCTGGGTTAAGAAGTTTCTAGTCACCACCTCCAATAGTTTGGCTCTCCACGTATCCTCGCCTCCATGCAGTTCCTTGTTCTCCCAATCAATCCTTCCGTGATTGAAGTCCCTCATGATGAGCAGGTGGGATCTATTTCTACAGGCAGCAGAGGCTGCCCTCTCAATTATAGTGTTAACTGCCATGTTGTTGTTTTCGTACTCTTGACTGGGTCTTCTGTCATTTGGTGGAGGGTTATATATTACTGTTACTACTATCCTTGGTCCTCCCATTGTCATGGTGCCTGCTATGTAGTCTCTGAAACCCTCACAGCCCGGGATATCCATCTCATAGTTCACTTGCCTTGCTTGTGATCCCATCTATGCTCGAGTACATTGCCCTGAAACTGACTCTCTTCTGCTTCTCCTCTGGGGAAGACCTGTGGGATCTGGGGTGAGCGGGAGCTGGGAGGATCTGGTACGGGGAGACTGGTGGAGGAGGAAGGGCTTGGGGGGGGTGGGGGGGAGGGGGAGGGTAGGGGGATTGGGTGAGAGGGGGAGGGTTAGGGGGGGGTGAGAGGGGGAGGGTTGAAGGGGGTGAAAGGGGGAGGGTTGAGGGGGGTGAGAGGAGGAGGTTTGGGGGGATGGGGGAGAAGGGGGGGTTTGGGGTGGCAGAAAAGGGGGGAGGGCTTGGGGGGCATGGGGGGAAAGGGAAGGCTGATGTGGGTGAGGAAGAGGGGAGGGTTTTGGGGTGTGGTGGAGAGGGAAAGGCTTAGGTGCGGTGGGGGAGAGTGGGGGCTTAGGGGGGGGGGGGCGGGGGAGAACGGAGGGCTTGTGGGTGGGAGAGACGGGAGGGCATGTGGGAGAAGGGAGGGCTTGTGGGATGGGGGAGAAGGGAGGTCCTGGGGGGAGGGGGGAGTGGGAGGAGGGGGGTGAGTGGGAGGAGAGGGGTGGGTGGGGGGAGGGTGCCTTAGGTGGGTACTTTGTGGGGGGCTGACAGGGGTTGAGGCAGGTAGGGTGTCTGTTGGGTAGAATGTGCGGGTGGTGCCGCACTCCTTGTGGCTAGTGCACTGTTTGAGGAGGGTTCCCCATTCACCTCTGAGATTGCAGGGATCGGGGCTGTGGCTCCCTGATTCCTTTATCTCTCCCTGCGCTCCTTCCTCGTGTTTGCTGCCTGCTTTCTCTCTTCCCTTGTCATATCCCTCTACAGGAATACTCTTTTGAACTTCTCTACATTGGCTAGACAGCACTTCCTTTTTTATCAGTTCCTCTTTAGTGATTTCGCTCATGAATACCACCTTTATCATTCGGTCTCTGTCCTTGTTGTACTTTCCAAGCCTGAAAATCTTCTCAACATTTTGTTCAGCTCCCTCCATCCTTACCTCTTTAAGGATCTCTTTAACCATGTTTTTGTCCTTGTCTCTCCGCTCCTTTGGTCTGGTCCCTGTTTGCTCTTTATTGCCTGCTACTACTACTGCTCTTGTTCTCTCTATCAGCCGGCTAGTACATCTAGCTGCTTCCTGAGAGGAGGCCACTTCCATGGCAACTTCCTTAACTGCAGACCTAGCTTCAGGGCCCGTTTTAAGTATTTCAGCAAATGAGAGCTGAGGTGTGGAGGTCCCTTCCACAGTAACATTCCTGTCTCCCTGAGGCACGGTTTGTGTCTGGTATTGTGGAGAACTCTCATTCAGGCATCTTATCTCCTCCTTTGCTGCCCTTAGTTCATCCTGCAGGTTGGCAACTGTCTCCCTCATTACCCTCAGTCCTTCACTGAATTCATCCCACATTTGCTGGAATACTCCCTTCATCCAGGCTTCCTGTTCCACCCCATCCTCTGAATTTGTTCCAGCCGCGATTGTCATCTTGTGTTTGTCCCCCCGAGTTCGAGCTTCCATGTCTTCCCTATGAGATAGAGAGAGAGAGAGAGAGAGAGAGAGAGAGAGAGAGAGAGAGAGAGAGAGAGAGAGAGAGAGAGAGAGAGAGAGAGAGAGAGAGAGAGAGAGAGAGAGAGAGAGAGAGAGAGACAGAGAGAGAGAGAGACAGAGAGAGAGAGAGAGAGAGAGAGAGAGAGAGAGAGAGAGAGAGAGAGAGAGAGAGAGAGAGAGAGAGAGAGAGAGAGAGAGAGAGAGAGAGAGAGAGAGAAAAAAAGAGAGAGAGAGGGAGAGAGAGAGAGAGGGGAGAGAGAGAGAGAGAGAGAGAGAGAGAGAGAGAGAGAGAGAGAGAGAGAGAGAGAGAGAGAGAGAGAGAGAGAGAGAGAGAGAGAGAGAGAGAGAGAGAGAGAGAGAGAGAGGGAGGGAGGGAGGGGGGAGGGAGGGGGAAGGGAGGGGGAGAGAGAGGAGAGAGATATAGAGGGAGAGAGAGAGATAGTGGGAGAGAGAGAGATAGTGGGAGAGAGAGAGATAGTGGGAGAGAGAGAGAGAGAGAGAGGAAGAGAGAGAGAGAGAGAGAGAGAGAGAGAGAGAGAGAGAGAGAGAGAGAGAGAGAGAGAGAGAGAGAGAGAGAGAGAGAGAGAGAGAGAGAGAGAGAGAGAGAGAGAGAGAGAGAGAGAGAGAGAGAGAGAGAGAGAGAGAGAGAGAGAGAGAGAGAGAGAGAGAGAGAGAGAGACAGAGAGACAGAGAAAGGGGGGGGGGGAGAGATAGGTGTGTGAGTGTGTACTGAAGGGATGGGGAGGTGGGAGAGAGGGAGGGGATGGCGAGGGTGTGTGGGGGGATTAGAGTGGGAAGGTTATATGTGGACCATATGGGTGGGAGGCAGTGTGTGTACTGTTCTTGCTTTGGTGGGAGGGGGTGGGGGTGAGAGAAGGGGGGGGGGGAAGTTGTCTCGGTTTAGAGTGGAGTGTTTTTCACACTTGGGTGTCAGAAAACTAGTTCCCACATGAGCCACACATTTCCCTTGATATTCGTTTCAGTTTGTTAACTTATATCCAAGACTAACTATTAAAAGGCAATAACACTGTACACCGATTGACTGACTGGCTTTGTGAGAGGCCTTACCTTACCGCCAATTCAAAACATTCCACAGCACAAACAGGTGTTAAGTACTGTTGACAGTGGTGTGTAGGCCTGCTGTCTCCATCCACGTCGCTGCCAGGCGTAGGTCCCTCCAACTTGTCGCTATATATCAACAGTATTCTGCTCCTTATTCCTCTTTCTTCCTCTTGCACCGATATAGTTCAATGCCACACGTTTAGAATCACTTCTTCACTACCCTATTCACTATTTGTTATGATCCTCACTATCACATCTAGTTGTGTACACTCTGACCATGCAGTGGCCCACTTGCTTGTCCTGGCACTGTTGTCGTACCCCTAATCTTGTCTAATATGCACTATCGGACACTATCCATAAGTTTTCTAGACTCAAATTGGTGTGTTGCACTTTGTATTATTACTGAACAACGAATTTCCCGTGTATCCCTCTGATGTTCCGAGATATAAAGCCTTATTGACGAGCGCGGCGCAACGTGACCACCTTCCTTGACCCGCGAGAAATGTGTGGTAGATTGGTGGGGTGTGTGGTAGTGTGGGGGATGTGTGGTACTGTGGAAGGGTGTGGGATAGTGTGGTGGATGTGTGGTAGTGTGGTGGGGTGTGTGGTAGTTTGGTAGGGTGTGTGGTAGTGTGGTGGGGTGTGTGGTAGTGTTCTGGAGTGTGTGGTAGTGTTGTGGGGTGTGTGGTAGTGTGGTGGATTATATGGTTTTGTAATGGGATGTGTGGTAGTGTGGGTCGGGGGTGTGTTGTGGGGTGTGTGTAGTAGTGTGGTGGGGAGTGTGGTAGTGTGGTGGGGTTGTGTAGCATTGTTGTGGGGAGTGTGGTAGTGTGGTAGGGTGTGTGGTAGTGTAGTGGGGGGGGTACTCCCCTGTTTGTACTAACCTATTTGTGCTTGCGGGGGACTTGGTAGTGTGGTGGTTTGTGTGGTAGTGTGGTTGGGTGTGTGGCAGTGTGGTAGTGGTGTGTAGTAGTGTGGTAATGTGTGTAGTAGTCTGGTGGGGTGTGTAGTAGTGTGGTGGGATTATGTAGTATGGGTTTGGAGTGTGAGTAGTGTGGTGGGGTGTGTGTGGTAGTGTAGTGGGGTTGTGTGGTAGTGTGGTGGAATGTGTGGTAGTGTGGTGGGGGTGTGGCAGTGTGGTGGGGTGTGTGGTAGTGTTCTGGGGTGTGTGGTAGTGTTGTGGGGTGTGTGGTAGTGTGGTGGATTGTATGATAGTGTGGTGGGTTGTGTGGGGGATGTGTGGTAGTGTGGTGCGGTGTGTGGTAGTGTGGTTGGGTGTGTGGTAGTGTGGTGGGGTGTGTACTCACCTAGTTGTACTCACCTAGTTGTGTTTGCGGGGGTTGAGCTCTGGCTCTTTGGTCCCGCCTCTCAACCGTCAATCAACAGGTGTACAGATTCCTTAGCCTATTGGGCTCTATCATATCTACACCTGAAGATGTGTATGGAGTCAGCCTCCACCACGTCACTTCCTAATGCATTCCATTTGTCAACCACCCTGACACTAAAAAAGGTCTTTTTAATCTCTCTGTGGCTCATTTGGGCACTTAGTTTCCACCTGTGTCCCCTTTTGCGTGTGCCCCTTGTGTTAAATAGCCTGTCTTTATCTACCCTATCAATTCCCTTCAGAATCTTGAATGTGGTGATCATGTCCCCCCTAACTCTTCTGTTTTCCAGCGAAGTGAGGTTTAATTCCCGTAGTCTCTCCTCGTAGCTCATACCTCTCAGCTCGGGTACTAGTCTGGTAGCAAACCTTTGAACCTTTTCCAGTTTAGTCTTATCCTTGACTAGATATGGACTCCATGCTGGTGCTGCATACTCCAGGATTGGCCTGACATATGTGGTATACAGAGTTCTGAATGATTCTTTACACAAGTTTCTGAATGCCGTTCGTATGTTGGCCAGACTGGCATATGCCGCTGATGTTATCCTCTTGATATGTGCTGCAGTAGACAGGTCTGGCGTGATATCAACCCCCATGTCTTTTTCCTTCTCTGACTTCTGAAAAATTTCCTCTCCCAGATGATACCTTGTATCTGGCCTCCAGCTCCCTACACCTATCTTCATTACATTACATTTGGTTGGGTTAAACTCTAACAATCATTTGTTCGATCATTCCTTCAGCTTGTCTAGGTCTTCTTGATGCCTCAAACAGTCCTCTTGTGTTTTAATCCTTCTCATAATTTTAGCATCGTCCGCAAACATTGAGAGAAATGAATCGATACCCTCCGGGAGATCATTTACATATTTCAGAAACAAGATAGGACCGAGTACAGAGCCCTGTGGGACTCCACTGGTGACTTCACGCCAATCGGAGGTCTCACCCCTCACCGTAACTCTCTGCTTCCTATTGCTTTGGTACTTCTTTATCCACTGGAGCACCCTACCAGTTACACCTGCCTGTAGTACAGTGCCTGTGTGGTAGTGTGGTGAGGTGTGTAGTAGTGTGGTTGTGTGGTAGTGTGGTGGGGAATTGTGGTAGTGTGGTGGGATGTGTTGTTGTGTGGTGGTGTGTATTGTAGAGTGGTGGGGTTTGTGGTAGTGGGGTGGGGTTCTGCGGTAGTGTGGTTCGTGTGTGTGGTAGTGTAGTGGGGTGTATGGTAGTGTGGTTTGGTATGTGGTAGTGTGGTTGGAGGGTGGTAGTGTGTTGGGTTGTGTGGTAGTGTGGTGGAGTGTGTGGTAGTGTGGTGGGGTGTGGGGGAGTGTGGTTTGTGTGTGTGGGAGTGTAGTGGGGTGTATGGTAGTGTAGTGAGGTGTGTGGTAGTGTGGTGGGGTGTGTGTGGTAGTGTAATGGGGTGTGTGTGGAAGTGTAATGGGGTATGTGGAAGTGTGGTGGGGTGTGTGGGAGTGTGTGGAAGTGTAATGGGGTGTGTGGTAGTGTAGTGGGGTGTGTGGTAGTGTTGTCGGGTGTGTGGTAGTGTTGTGGGGTGTGTGGTAGTGTGGTGCGTGTGTGGTAGTGTAGTGGATGTGTGGTATTGAGGTGGGGTGTGTGGTAGTGCGGTGGGGTGTGTGGTAGTGTGGTGTGTGGTAGTGTGGTGGGGTGTGTGGTAGTGTGGTGTGTGGTAGTGTGGTGGGGTGTGTGGTAGTGTTGTGGGGTGTGTCGTAGTGTGGCGGGGTGTGTGGAAGTGTGGGAGTTGTATGGTACTGTGGAGGGGTGTGTGGTAGTGTGCTGGGTGTGTGGTAGTGTGGTGGATTGTATGGTAGTGTTGTGGGGAGTGTTGTAGTGTGGTGAGGTGTGTGGTAGTGTGGTGGGGTGTATGGTAGTGTTCTGGGGTGTGTGGTAGTGTGGTCGGGGTGTGTGGTAGTGTGGTAAGGTGTGTGGTAGTGTCGTGGGATATGTGGTAGTGTAGTGGTGTGTGTGGTAATGTGGTAGGGTTGTTTAGTATTGTGCTGGGGTGTGTGGTAGTGTGATGGGAGTGTGGTGGGATGTGTGGTAGTGTTGTGGGGTGTTGGTAGTGTGGAAGGGTGTGTGGTAGTGTGATGGGAGTGTAGTGGGGTGTGTGGTAGTGTTGTGGGGTGTGTAGTAGTGTGGAAGGGTGTGTGGTAGTGTGGAGGGGTTGTGTGCTAGTGTACTGGGGTGTGTGCTAGTGTGGTAGGGTAGGTGGTAGCGTGGTGGGTTGTGTGGTAGTGTGGTGGGGTGCGTGGTAGTGTGGTGGGTGTGTGGTAGTGTGTTGGGTTGTGTGGTAGTGTGGTGGAGTGTGTGGTAGTGTGGTGGGGTGTGTGGGAGTGTGGTTTGTGTGTGTGGGAGTGTAGTGGGGTGTATGGTAGTGTAGTGAGGTGTGTGGTAGTGTGGTTGGGTGTGTGTGGTAGTGTAACGGGGTGTGTGTGGTAGTGTAATGGGGTATGTGGAAGTGTGGTGGGGTGTGTGGGACTGTGGTGGGGTGTGTGTGGTAGTGTAATGGGGTGTGTGGTAGTGTAGTGGGGTGTGTGGTAGTGTTGTGGGGTGTGTGGTAGTGTTATGGGGGGTGTGGTAGTGTGGTGCGTGTGTGGTAGTGTTGTGGATGTGTGGTATTGAGGTGGGGTGTGTGGTAGTGTGGTGGGGTGTGTGGTAGTGTGGTGTGTGGTAGTGTGGTGGGGTGTGTGGTAGTGTTGTGGGGTGTGTCGTAGTGTGGCGGGGTGTGTGATAGTGTGGGAGTTGTATGGTACTGTGGAGGGGTGTGTGGTAGTGTGCTGGGGTGTGTGGTAGTGTGGTGGATTGTATGGTAGTGTTGTGGGGAGTGTTGTAGTGTGGTGAGGTGTGTGGTAGTGTGGTGGGGTGTATGGTAGTGTTCTGGGGTGTGTGGTAGTGTGGTGGGGTGTATGGTAGTGTTCTGGGGTGTGTGGTAGTGTGGTCGGGGTGTGTGGTAGTGTGGTGAGGTGTGTGGTAGTGTCGTGGGATATGTGGTAGTGTAGTGGTGTGTGTGGTAATGTGGTAGGGTTGTTTAGTATTGTGCTGGGATGTGTGGTAGTGTGATGGGAGTGTGGTGGGATGTGTGGTAGTGTTGTGGGGTGTGTGGTAGTGTGAGGGGTTGTGTGCTAGTGTACTGGGGTGTGTGCTAGTGTGGTAGGGTAGGTGGTAGTGTGGTGGGGTGTGTAGTAGTGTGGTGGGGTGCGTGGTAGTTGTGTGGTAGTGTGTTGGGTTGTGTGGTAGTTTGGTGGTGTGTGTGGTAGTGTGGTGGAGATTTGTGGTAGTGTGGTGGGATGTATGGTAGTGTGGTTTGGTATGTGGTAGTGTTGTTGGTGGGTGGTAGTGTGTTGGATTTTGTAGTAGTGTGTTGGATTGTGTGGTAGTGTAGTGAGGTGTGTAGAAGTGTGGTGGGGTGTGTGGTAGTGTAGTGGGGTATGTGGTAGTGTGGTGGGTGTGTGGTAGTGTGTTGGGTTGTGTGGTAGTGTGGTGGAGTGTGTGGTAGTGTGGTGGGGTGTGTGGGAGTGTGGTTTGTGTGTGTGGGAGTGTAGTGGGGTGTATGGTAGTGTAGTGAGGTGTGTGGTAGTGTGGTTGGGTGTGTGTGGTAGTGTAATGGGGAGTGTGTGGTAGTGTAATGGGGTATGTGGAAGTGTGGTGGGGTGTGTGGGACTGTGGTGGGGTGTGTGTGGTAGTGTAATGGGGTGTGTGGTAGTGTAGTGGGGTGTGTGGTAGTGTTGTGGGGTGTGTGGTAGTGTTATGGGGGGTGTGGTAGTGTGGTGCGTGTGTGGTAGTGTAGTGGATGTGTGGTATTGAGGTGGGGTGTGTGGTAGTGTGGTGGGGTGTGTGGTAGTGTGGTGTGTGGTAGTGTGGTGGGGTGTGTGGTAGTGTTGTGGGGTGTGTCGTAGTGTGGCGGGGTGTGGGAGTTGTATGGTACTGTGGAGGGGTGTGTGGTAGTGTGCTGGGGTGTGTGGTAGTGTGGTGGATTGTATGGTAGTGTTGTGGGGAGTGTTGTAGTGTGGTGAGGTGTGTGGTAGTGTGGTGGGGTGTATGGTAGTGTTCTGGGGTGTGTGGTAGTGTGGTGGGGTGTATGGTAGAGTTCTGGGGTGTGTGGTAGTGTGGTCGGGGTGTGTGGTAGTGTGGTGAGGTGTGTGGTAGTGTCGTGGGATATGTGGTAGTGTAGTGGTGTGTGTGGTAATGTGGTAGGGTTGTTTAGTATTGTGCTGGGGTGTGTGGTAGTGTGAAGTGAGTGTGGTGGGATGTGTGGTAGTGTTGTGGGGTGTGTGGTAGTGTGAGGGGTTGTGTGCTAGTGTACTGGGGTGTGTGCTAGTGTGGTAGGGTAGGTGGTAGTGTGGTGGGGTGTGTGGTAGTGTGGTGGGGTGCGTGGTAGTTGTGTGGTAGTGTGTTGGGTTGTGTGGTAGTTTGGTGGTGTGTGTGGTAGTGTGGTGGAGATTTGTGGTAGTGTGGTGGGATGTATGGTAGTGTGGTTTGGTATGTGGTAGTGTTGTTGGTGGGTGGTAGTATGTTGGATTTTGTAGTAGTGTGTTGGATTGTGTGGTAGTGTAGTGAGGTGTGTAGAAGTGTGGTGGGGTGTGTGGTAGTGTAGTGGGGTATGTGGTATTGTTATGGGGTGTGTGGTAGTGTGTGTGGTAGTGTTGTGGGGTGTGTTGTAGTGTGGGGTATGTGTGGTACTGTGGAGGGGTGTGTGATAGTGTGCTGGGGTGTGGTAGTGTGGTGCGGTGTCGTTGTAGTTTGGTGGGGTGTGTGGTAGTATGGTGGGGTGTGTGGTAGTGTTGTGGGGTAGTGTAGTGGGGCGTGTGGTAGTATGGTGGGGTGTATGGTAGTGTTGTGGGGTGTATGGTAGTGTTGTGGGGTGTGTGCTAGTGTGATGGGGTGTGTGGTATTGTTGTGGGATGTGTGATTGCCAGGTGGGGTGTGTGTTTACTAGTTGTATTTTTGGCGGGGGTTGAGCTTTGCTCTTTCGGCCCGCCTCTCAACTGTCAATCAACTGTTTACTAACTACTTTTTTTTTTTCCCACACCACACACACACACACCCCAGGAAGCAGCCCGTGACAGCTGACTAACTCCCAGGCACCTATTTACTGCTAGGTAACAGGGGCACTTAGGGTGAAAGAAACTTTGCCCATTTGTTTCTGCCTCGTGCGGGAATCGAACCCGCGCCACAGAATTACGAGTCCTGCGCGCTATCCACCAGGCTACGAGGCCCCCCTCGTGGTAGTGTGGTAGTGTGATGGGGTTTGTAGTAGTGTGGTGGGGTGTGTGGTAGTGTGGTGGGGTGTGTGGTAGTGTGGTGGGGTGTGTTGTAGTGTTGTGAGGTGTGTGGTTGTGTGCTGGGGTGTGGTAGTGTGGTGAGGTGTGTGGTAGTGTGGTGTGTGTGTGGTAGTGTAGTGGGTGTGTGCTAGCGAGGTGGGGTGTGTGGTAGTGTGGTAGTGTGGTGGGGTGTGTAGTAGTGTGGTGGGGTGTGTGGTGGTGTTGTGGGGTGTGTGGCGGGGTGCGTTGTAGTGTGGGGTATGTGTGGTACTGTGGAGGGGTGTGTACTCACCTAATTGTACTCTCCTAATTGTGCTTGCGGGGGTTGAGCTCTGGCTCTTTGGTCCCGCCTCTCAACTGTCAATCAACTGGTGTACAGATTCATGAGCTTACTGGGCTCTATCATATCTACATTTGAAACTGTGTATGGAGTCAGCCTCCACCACATCACTTCCTAGTGCATTCCATTTACTAACTACTCTGACACTGAAAAAGTTCTTTCTAACGTCTCTGTGGCTCATTTGGGTACTCAGCTTCCGCCTATGTCCCCTTGTTCGCGTCCCACCAGTGTTGAATAGTTCATCCTTGTTTACCCGGTCGATTCCCCTGAGGATTTTGTAGGTTGTGATCATGTCCCCCCTTACTCTTCTGTCTTCCAGTGTCGTAAGGAGCATTTCCCCGCAGCCTTTCCTCATAACTCATGCCTCTTAGTTCTGGGACTAGTCTAGTAGCATACCTTTGGACTTTTCCCAGCTTCGTCTTGTGCTTGACCAGGTACGGGCTCCATGCTGGGGCCGCATACTCCAGGATTGGTCTTTCATATGTGGTGTACAAGATTCTGAATGATTCCTTACACAGGTTCCTGAACTACGTTCTGATGTTAGCCAGCCTCGCATATGCCGCAGACGTTATTCTCTTTATGTGGGCTTCAGGAGACAGGTTTGGTGTGATATAAACTCCTTGATCTTTCTCTCTGTCTGTTTCATCAAGTACTTCATCTCCTATTCTGTGTGGTAGTGTGGTGAGGTGTGTAGAAGTGTAATTGTGTGGTAGTGTGGTGGGGAATTGTGGTAGTGTGGTGGGATGTGTTGTGTGGTGATGTGTGTGGTAGTGTGGTGGCGTGTATGGTAGTGTGGTGGGGTTGTGTAGTAGTGTGGTGGGGTGTGTGGTAGTGTGGTGGGGTGTGTGGTAGTGTTATGGGGTGTGTGGTAGTGTGGTGGGGTGTATGGTAGTGTGGAGGGGATGTGTGGTAATGTGGTGGGGTGTATGTTAGTGTGGTAGGGTGTGTGGTAGTGTTGTGGGGTGTGTGGTAGTGTGGTGGGGTTTGAGTTAGTGTGGTGGGATTGTGTAGTATTGGTTTGGGGTCTGTGGTAGTGTGGTTTGGTGTGTGATAGTGTGGTGGGGGTGCGTGGTAGTGCGGTGGGGTGTGTGGTAGTGTGGTGGGGTGTTTGGTAGTGTGGTTGGGTGTATGGTAGTTTGGTAGGGTTGCGTGGTAGTGTGGTGGGGTTTTTGGTAGTGTGGTGGGGTGTGTGGTAGTGTAGTGGGTGTGTGTTAGTGTAGTGGGATGTGTGTATTAGTGTTGGGGGGTGTGTGGTAGTGTCGTGGGGTGTGTGGTAGTGTGGTGGGGTGTGTGGTTGTGTGGTGCCGTGTATGGGAGTGTGGTGGGGGTGTTTGGTAGTGAAGTGGGGTGTGTGGTAGTTTAGTTTGGTGTGTGGTAGTGTAGTTGGGTGTGTGGTAGTGCGGTGGGGTGTGTGGTAGTGCGGTGGGGTGTCTGGTAGCGTGGTGGGGTGTGTGGTAGTGTGGCGAGGTGTATGTTAGTGTGGTGGGGTTGTGTGGTAGTGAAGTGGTGTGTGTGGTAGTGGGGTGGGGGTGTGTGGTAGTGTTTTGGGGTGTGTGGTAGTGTGGTGGGGTGTGTGGTAGTGTGGTGGGGTGTGTGGAAGTGTAGAGGGGCGTGTGGTAGTGTGGTGGGGGTTGTGTGATAGTGTGTTGGGATGTGTAGTAGTGTGGTGGGGTGTGTGGAAGTGTGATGGGGTGTGTGGTAGTGTGGTGGGGTGTGTGGTAGTGTGTTGGGGTGTGTGGAAGTGTGTTGGGGTGTGTGGTAGTGTGGTGGGGTGTGTGGTAGTGTGGTCGGGTGTATTGTAGTGTGTAGGGGTGTGTGGTAGTGTGGTGTGGTGTGTGGTAGTGTGGTGGGGTGTGTGGTAGTGTGGTGGGGGTGTGGTAGTGTGGTTTGGTGTGGTAGTATTGTGGGGTGTGTGGTTGTGCGTTGGGGGTGTGGTAGTGTGGTGGGTGTGTGGTAGCGAGGTGGGGTGTGTGGTTGTGTGGTGGCGTGTGGTACTGTGGTCGCGAAGAGTGGTAGTGTGGTGAGGGGTATGGTTGTGTGGTGGTGTGTGTGGTAGCGTGGTGGGGTGTGTGGTAGTATGGTTGGGTGTGTGGTAGTGTGGTGGGGTGTGTGGTAGCGTGGTGGGGTGTGTGGTAGTATGGTGGGGTGTGTGGTAGTATGGTGGGGTGTATGGTAGTGTGGTGGGGTGTGTGGTAGTGTGGTGGGGTGTGTGGTTGTGTGATGCTGTTTGTGGTAGTGTGGTGGGGTGTATGGTAGTGTTATGGGGTGTGTGGAAGTGTGGTCGGGGTGCGTGGTAGTGTGGTGGGGCGTGTGGTAGTGTTGTTTGATATGTGGTAGTGTAGTGGTGTGTGTGGTAATGTGGTAGGGTTGTTTAGTATTGTGCTGGGGTGTGTGGTAGTGTGGTGAGGTGTGTGGAAATGGGGAGGGGGTGTGTGGTACTGTGGTAATGTGTGTGTTATTCTGGTGGGGCGTGTAGTATTGTGGTGGGTTATGTGGTAGTGTGGTGGGATGTGTGATAGTTTGGTGGGGATGTGTGGTAGTGTGGTGGGGTGTGTTGTAGTGTCGTGGAATATGTGGTAGTGTAGTGGTGTGTGTGGTAATGTGGTAGGGTTGTTTAGTATTGTGCTGGGGTGTGTGGTAGTGTGATGGGAGTGTGGTGGGATGTGTGGTAGTGTAGTGGGGTATGTGGTAGTGTTGTGGGGTGTGTGGTAGTGTGGAAGGGTGTGTGGTAGTGTGGTGGGGTTGTGTGCTAGTGTAGTGGGGTGTGTGCTACTGCGGTAGGGTAGGTGGTAGTGTGGTGGGGTGTGTGGTAGTGTGGTGGGGTGCGTGGTAGTGTGTGGGTGTGGTAGTGTGTTGGGTTGTGTGGTAGTGTGGTGGGGTGTGTGGTAGTGGGGTGGAGTTGTGTGGTAGTGTGGTGGGATGTATGGTAGTGTGGTTTGGTATGTGGTAGTGTTGTTTGTGGGTGGTAGTGTGTTGGATTGTGTAGTAGTGTGTTGGATTGTGTGGTAGTGTTGTGGGGTGTGTGGTAGTGTGTTGGATTGTGTGGTAGTGTAGTGGGGTGTGTTTAAGTGTGGTGGGGTGTGTGCTAGTGTGGTTGGGTGTGTGGGACTGTGGTGGGGTGTGTGTGGTAGTGTGGTGGGGTGTGTGTTAGTGTAGTGGGATATGTGGTATTGTGGTGGGGTGTGTGGTAGTGTGGTGGTGTGTGTGGTAGTGTATTGGGGTGTGTGGTAGTGTGGAAGGGTGTGTGGTAGTGTGGTGGGGTTGTGTGCTAGTGTACTGGGGTGTGTGCTAGTGTGGTAGGGTAGGTGGTAGTGTGGTGGGGTGTGTGGTAATGTGGTGGGGTGCGTGGTAGTGTGGTGGGTGTGTGGTAGTGTGTTGGGTTGTGTTGTAGTGCGGCGGGGTGTGTGGTAGTGGGGTGGAGATTTGTGGTAGTGTGGTGGGATGTATGGTAGTGTGGTTTGGTATGTGGTAGTGTTGTTGGTGGGTGGTAGTGTGTTGGATTGTGTAGTAGTGTGTTGGATTGTGTGGTAGTGTAGTGGGGTATATGGAAGTGTGGTGGGGTGTGTGGTAGTGTGCTTGGGTATGTGGGACTGTAATGGGGTGTGTGTGGTAGTGTGGTGGGGTGTGTGGTAGTGTAGTGGAGTATGTGGTATTGTGGTGGGGTGTGTGGTAGTGTGGTGCGGTGTGTATTAGTGTAGTGGGGTGTGTGGTAGTGTTGTGGGGTGTGTGGTAGTTTGGAGGGGTGTGTGTGGTACTGTGGTGGAGATTTGTGATTGCAAGGTGGGGTGTGTGGTAGTGTTGTGGTGTGTGTGGTTGTGTGGTGGGATGTGTGGTAGTGTGGTGGCGTGGGTGGTAGTGTGGTGGGGTGTGTCGTAGTGAAGTGCGGTGGGTGGTAGTGTGGTGGGGTGTGTGGTAGTGAAGTGGGGTGTGTGGTATTGTGGGTGGGGTGTGTGGTAGTGTGATGGGAGTGTGGTGGGGTGTATGGTAGTGTGGAGGGGTGTGTGGTAGTGTGGTGGGGCTGTGTGATTGCCAGGTGGGGTGTACGGTAGTGTTGTGGGATGTGTGGTTGTGTGATGGGGTGTGTGGTAGTGTGGTGGGGTGTGTGGTTGTGTGGTGGGGAGTGTGGTAGTGTGGTGGGGTGTGTGGTAGTGTGGTGGGGTGTATGGTAGTGTTCTGGGGTGTGTGTTAGTGTGGTCGGGGTGCGTGGTAGTGTGGTGGGGTGTGTGGTAGTGTCGTGGGATATGTTGTAGTGTAGTGGTGTGTGTGGTAATGTCGTAGGGTTGTTTAGTATTGTGCTGGGGTGTGTGGTAGTGTGGTTAGGTGTGTGGAAGTGGGGTGGGGGTGTGTGATAGTGTGGTAATGTGTGTGTTAGTCTGGTGGGGCGTGTAGTATTGTGGCGGGTTGTGTGGTAGTGTGGTGGGATGTGTGATTGTGTGATGGGGATGTGTGGTAGTGAGGTGGGGTGTGTGATAGTGTCGTGGGATATGTGGTAGTGTAGTGGTGTGTGTGGTAATGTGGTAGGGTTCTTTAGTATTGTGCTGGGGTGTGTGGTAGTGTGATGGGAGTGTGGTGGGATGTGTGGTAGTGTAGTGGGGTGTGTGGTAGTGTTGTGGGGTGTGTGGTAGTGTGGAAGGGTGTGTGGTAGTTTGGTGGGGTGGTGTGCTAGTGTAGTGGGGTGTGTGCTAGTGCGGTAGGGTAGGTGGTAGTGTGGTGGGGTGTGTGGTAGTGTGGTGGGGTGCGTGGTAGTGTGGTAGGTGTGGTAGTGTGTTGGGTTGTGTGGTAGTGTGGTGGGGTGTGAGGTAGAGGGGTGGAGTTGTGTGGTAGTGTGGTGGGATGTATGGTAGTGTGGTTTTGTATGTGGTAGTTTTGTTGGTGGGTGGTAGTGTGTTGGATTGTGTAATAGTGTGTTGGATTGTGTGGTAGTGTGGTGGGGTGTGTGGTAGTGTGTTGGATTGTATGGTTGTGTAGTGGGGTGTGTGGAAGTGTGGCGAGGTGTGTGGTAGTGTGGTTGGGTGTGTGGGACTGTGGTGGGGTGTGTGTACTCACCTATATGTACTCACCTATATGTGCTTGCAGGATCGAGCATTGACTCTTGGATCCCGCCTTTCTAGCTATCGGTTGTTTACAGCAATGACTCCTGTCCCATTTCCCTATCATACCTAGTTTTAAAAGTATGAATAGTATTTGCTTCCACAACCTGTTCCCCAAGTGCATTCCATTTTTCTACTACTCTCACGCTAAAAGAAAACTTCCTAACATCTCTGTGACTGATCTGAGTTTCCAGTTTCCACCCATGACCCCTCGTTCTGTTATTATTACGTGTGAACATTTCATCTATTTCCACTTTGTCAATTCCCCTGAGTATTTTATATGTCCCTATCATATCTCCTCTCTCCCTTCTTTTCTCTAGTGTCGTAAGGTTCAGTTCCTTCAGCCGCTCTTCATATCCCATCCCTCGTAGCTCTGGGACAAGCCTCGTCGCAAACCTCTGAACCTTCTCCAGTTTCTTTATGTGTTTCTTCAGGTGGGGGCTCCATGATGGCGCGGCATACTCTAAGACGGGTCTCACGTAGGCAGTGTAAAGCGCCCTAAAAGCTTCCTCATGTTAGGTTTCTGAATGAAGTTCTAATTTTCGCCAGTGTAGAGTACGCTGCTGTCGTTATCCTATTTATATGTGCCTCAGGAGTTAGATTAGGTGTCACATCCACTCCCAGGTCTCTTTCTCGAATCGTTACAGGTAGACTGTTCCCCTTCATTGTGTACTGTCCCTTTGGTCTCCTGTCACCTGATCCCATTTCCATAACTTTACATTTACTGGTGTTAAACTCCAGTAGCCATTTCCCTGACCATCTCTGCAGCCTGTTTAAGTCCTCTTGGAGGATCCTACAATCTTCGTCTGTCACAACTCTTCTCATTAATTTTGCGTCATCTGCAAACATTGACATGTATGATTCCACCCCTGTAAACATATCATTTACGTAAATTAGAAAGAGGATTGGTCCCAGCACCGATCCTTGAGGTACTCCACTTGTTACTGTTCGCCAGTCCGACTTTTCGCCCCTTACCATTACCCTCTGGCTCCTTCCTGTTAGGTAGTTCTTCACCCATACTAGGGCCTTTCCGCTTACTCCTGCCTGCCTCTCAAGTTTGTATAGCAGTCTCATGTGCGGTACCGTATCAAAGGCCTTTTGGCAGTCAAGAAATATGCAGTCTGCCCAGCCTTCTCTGTCCTGCCTTATCCTTGTTACTTTATCATAGAATTCTAAAAGGTTTGTTAGGCATGATTTCCCTGTCCAGAACCCATGTTGGTGCTTGTTTACAAACCCAATGCTCTCCAGGTGCTCAACAAGTCTTAGCCTAATTATTCTTTCAAGTATTTTGCAGGGGATGCTTGTCAGTGATACGGGTCTGTAGTTAAGTGCCTCCTCCCTATCACCCTTTTTGAAAATCGGTACGACATTTGCCTCCTTCCAGCAACTGGGCAATTCTCCCGACATAAGTGACTCATTAAAGATCATTGCCAGAGGCACGCTGAGAGCCTGCGCTGCCTCTTTAAGTATCCACGGTGATACTTTGTCTGGTCCAACAGCTTTATTTGCGTCCAGTGTTGTCAACTGTTTCATTACATCCTCTGCTGTCACCTCTATATCTGATAGTCTTTCATCTTGGGTAATCTCTTCTAACAATGGGAGCTGCTCAGGCTCGGTTGTGAACACTCCATGGAATTTTGCATTCAGTACCTCGCAGATTTCCTTGTCGCTTTCTGTATATGCCCCTTCTGTTTTCCTCAGTCTTGTCACTTGGTCATTTACCGACATCTTCCTTCTTATATGGCTATGTAGTAATTTTGGTTGCTTTTTCGCTTTGGCTGCAATATCGTTCTCATAATTTCTTTCCGACACTCGTCTTATGTTAATGTAATCATTCCTAGCTCTGTTACATCTAATCCTGTTGTCCTCTGTCCTTTGTCTTCTGTACTTCCTCCACTCCCTCCTGCTTCTCACCTTTGCTTCCTGACACTGTCTATTAAACCATGGGTTATTATATTCCCTCCTGCTTTTTTCCTTTATTGTTGGAATAAATCTATCTTCAGCCTCCTTGCATTTCAATATGACTTGGTTCATCATACCTTGCACTGTTTTTCCTCTAAGTTCTCCCTCCCACTGCACTTCTCCCAGGTAGTCCCTTATCCTTCTGTAGTCCCCTTTTCTGTAATTAAGTCTCCTTTCCCGGACCTCTTGTCCTTTGGTCACAATTTTAAGCTCCATCATGTAGTCAAAGACTAGGACACAATGGTCACTAGCTCCTAGTGGTATTTCATGTTCCAACTGCTCGATGTCTTCTACATTCTGAGTGATAATGAGATCTAATAGGCTGGGCGTATCCCCTCCTCTTTCCCTAGTATCTTCTTTCACATGCTGTGTTAGGATATTCCTGTCAATAACGTCTACCAGCTTCGCTTGGTAGTGTGGTAGTGTGGTGGGGTGTGTGTTAGTGTAGTGGGATATGTGGTATTGTGGTGGGGTGTGTGGTAGTGTGGTGGGGTGTGTGGTAGTGTAGTGGGGTGTGTGGTAGTGTTGTGGGGTGTGTGGTAGTGTGGAGGGGTGTGTTTGGTAGTTTGATGGCATTGTGTGATTGCAAGGTGGGGTGTGTGGTAGTGTTGTGGTGTGTATGGTTGTGTGGTGGGGTGTGTGGTAGTGTGGTGGCGTGGGTGGTAGTGTGGTGGGGTGTGTCGTAG
Source organism: Procambarus clarkii (assembly GCF_040958095.1). NCBI lineage: Eukaryota > Metazoa > Arthropoda > Malacostraca > Decapoda > Cambaridae > Procambarus > Procambarus clarkii. The sequence continues at coordinate 23,035,114 of NC_091158.1, forward strand.
TGAAGTGGGGTGGGTGGTAGTGTGGTGGGGTGTGTGGTAGTGAAGTGGGGTGTGTGGTATTATGGTGGGGTGTGTGGTAGTGTGATGGGAGTGTGGTGGGGTGTGTGGTAGTGCGGAGAGGTGTGAGGTAGTGCGGTGGGGTTGTGTGATTGCCAGGTGGGGTGTGTGGTAGTGTTGTGGGATGTGTGGTTGTGTGGTGGGGTGGGTGGTAGTGTGGTGGGGTGTGAGGTAGTGAAGTGGGGAGTGTGGTAGTGAGGTGGTGGTGTGTGGTAGTGTGATGGGGTTTGTAGTAGTGTGGTGGGGTGTGTGGTAGTATGGTGGGGTGTGTGGTAGTGTTGTGGGGTGTGTGGTAGTGTGGTGGGGTGTGTGGTAGTGTGGTGGGGTGTGTGGTAGTGTGGTGGGGTGTGTGGTAGTGTGGTGAGGTGTATGTTAGTGTGGTGGGGTTGTGTGGTAGTGAAGTGGTGTGTGTGGTAGTGGGGTGGGGTGTGTGGTAGTGTGGTGGTGTGTGTGGTAGTGTGGTGGGGTGTGTGGTAGTGTGGTGGGGTGTGTGGAAGTGTAGAGGGGCGTGTGGTAGTGTGGTGGGGTTGTGTGATAGTGTGTTGGGATGCGTAGTAGTGTGGTGGGGTGTGTGGAAGTGTGATGGGGTGTGTGGTAGTGTGGTGGGGTGTGTGGTAGTGTGTTGGGGTGTGTGGTAGTGTGTTGGGGTGTGTGGTAGTGTGGTGGGGTGTGTGGTAGTGTGGTCGGGTGTATTGTAGTGTGTAGGGGTGTGTGGTAGTGTGGTGTGGTGTGTGGTAGTGTTGTGGGGTGTGTGGTAGTGTGGTGGGGGTGTGGTAGTGTGGTTTGGTGTGGTAGTATTGTGGGGTGTGTGGTTGTGCGTTGGGGGTGTGGTAGTGTGGTGGGTGTGTGGTAGCGAGGTGGGGTGTGTGGTTGTGTGGTGGCGTGTGGTACTGTGGTCGCGAAGAGTGGTAGTGTGGTGAGGGGTATGGTTGTGTGGTGGTGTGTGTGGTAGCGTGGTGGGGTGTGTGGTAGTATGGTTGGGTGTTTGGTAGTGTGGTGGGGTGTGTGGTAGCGTGGTGGGGTGTGTGGTAGTATGGTGGGGTGTGTGGTAGTATGGTGGGGTGTATGGTAGTGTGGTGGGGTGTGTGGTAGTGTGGTGGGGTGTGTGGTTGTGTGATGCGGTTTGTGGTAGTGTGGTGGGGTGTATGGTAGTGTTCTGGGGTGTGTGGAAGTGTGGTCGGGGTGCGTGGTAGTGTGGTGGGGCGTGTGGTAGTGTTGTGGGATATGTGGTAGTGTAGTGGTGTGTGTGGTAATGTGGTAGGGTTGTTTAGTATTGTGCTGGGGTGTGTGGTAGTGTGGTGAGGTGTGTGGAAGTGGGGAGGGGGTGTGTGGTACTGTGGTAATGTGTGTGTTATTCTGGTGGGGCGTGTAGTATTGTGGTGGGTTATGTGGTAGTGTGGTGGGATGTGTGATAGTTTGGTGGGGATGTGTGGTAGTGTGGTGGGGTGTGTTGTAGTGTCGTGGAATATGTGGTAGTGTAGTGGTGTGTGTGGTAATGTGGTAGGGTTGTTTAGTATTGTGCTGGGGTGTGTGGTAGTGTGATGGGAGTGTGGTGGGATGTGTGGTAGTGTAGTGGGGTATGTGGTAGTGTTGTGGGGTGTGTGGTAGTGTGGAAGGGTGTGTGGTAGTGTGGTGGGGTTGTGTGCTAGTGTAGTGCGGTGTGTGCTAGTGCGGTAGGGTAGGTGGTAGTGTGGTGGGGTGTGTGGTAGTGTGGTGGGGTGTGTGGTAGTGGGGTGGAGTTGTGTGGTAGTGTGGTGGGATGTATGGTAGTGTGGTTTGGTATGTGGTAGTGTTGTTTGTGGGTGGTAGTGTGTTGGATTGTGTAGTAGTGTGTTGGATTGTGTGGTAGTGTTGTGGGGTGTGTGGTAGTGTGTTGGATTGTGTGGTAGTGTAGTGGGGTGTGTGGAAGTGTGGTGGGGTGTGTGCTAGTGTGGTTGGGTGTGTGGGACTGTGGTGGGGTGTGTGTGGTAGTGTGGTGCGGTGTGTGTTAGTGTAGTGGGATATGTGGTATTGTGGTGGGGTGTGTGGTAGTGTGGTGGTGTGTGTGGTAGTGTAGTGGGGTGTGTGGTAGTGTGGAAGGGTGCGTGGTAGTGTGGTGGGGTTGTGTGCTAGTGTACTGGGGTGTGTGCTAGTGTGGTAGGGTAGGTGGTAGTGTGGTGGGGTGTGTGGTAATGTGGTGGGGTGCGTGGTAGTGTGGTGGATGTGTGGTAGTGTGTTGGGTTGTGTGGTAGTGCGGCGGGGTGTGTGGTAGTGGGGTGGAGATTTGTGGTAGTGTGGTGGGATGTATGGTAGTGTGGTATGGTATGTGGTAGTGTTGTTGGTGGGTGGTAGTGTGTTGGATTGTGTAGTAGTGTGTTGGATTGTGTGGTAGTGTAGTGGGGTGTGTGGAAGTGTGGTGGGGTGTGTGGTAGTGTGCTTGGGTGTGTGGGACTGTAATGGGGTGTGTGTGTGGTAGTGTGGTGGGGTGTGTGGTAGTGTAGTGGAGTATGTGGTATTGTGGTGGGGTGTGTGGTAGTGTGGTGCGGTGTGTATTAGTGTAGTGGGGTGTGTGGTAGTGTTGTGGGGTGTGTGGTAGTTTGGAGGGGTGTGTGTGGTACTGTGGTGGAGATTTGTGATTGCAAGGTGGGGTGTGTGGTAGTGTTGTGGTGTGTGTGGTTGTGTGGTGGGATGTGTGGTAGTGTGGTGGCGTGGGTGGTAGTGTGGTGGGGTGTGTCGTAGTGAAGTGCGGTGGGTGGTAGTGTGGTGGGGTGTGTGGTAGTGAAGTGGGGTGTGTGGTATTGTGGGTGGGGTGTGTGGTAGTGTGATGGGAGTGTGGTGGGGTGTATGGTAGTGTGGAGGGGTGTGTGGTAGTGTGGTGGGGCTGTGTGATTGCCAGGTGGGGTGTATGGTAGTGTTGTGGGATGTGTGTTAGTGTGGTCGGGGTGCGTGGTAGTGTGGTGGGGTGTGTGGTAGTGTCGTGGGATATGTTGTAGTGTAGTGGTGTGTGTGGTAATGTCGTAGGGTTGTTTAGTATTGTGCTGGGGTATGTGGTAGTGTGGTGAGATGTGTGGAAGTGGGGTGGGGGTGTGTGATAGTGTGGTAATGTGTGTGTTAGTCTGGTGGGGCGTGTAGTATTGTGGCGGGTTGTGTGGTAGTGTGGTGGGATGTGTGATTGTGTGATGGGGATGTGTGGTAGTGAGGTGGGGTGTGTGGTAGTGTCGTGGGATATGTGGTAGTGTAGTGGTGTGTGTGGTAATGTGGTAGGGTTGTTTAGTATTGTGCTGGGGTGTGTGGTAGTGTGATGGGAGTGTGGTGGGATGTGTGGTAGTGTAGTGGGGTGTGTGGTAGTGTTGTGGGGTGTGTGGTAGTGTGGAAGGGTGTGTGGTAGTTTGGTGGGGTTGTGTGCTAGTGTAGTGGGGTGTGTGCTAGTGCGGTAGGGTAGGTGGTAGTGTGGTGGGGTGTGTGGTAGTGTTGTGGGGTGCGTGGTAGTGTGGTATGTGTGGTAGTGTGTTGGGTTGTGTGGTAGTGTGGTGGGGTGTGAGGTAGTGGGGTGGAGTTGTGTGGTAGTGTGGTGGGATGTATGGTAGTGTGGTTTGGTATGTGGTAGTTTTGTTGGTGGGTGGTAGTGTGTTGGATTGTGTAATAGTGTGTTGGATTGTGTGGTAGTGTGGTGGGGTGTGTGGTAGTGTGTTGGATTGTGTGGTTGTGTAGTGGGGTGTGTGGAAGTGTGGTGAGGTGTGTGGTAGTGTGGTTGGGTGTGTGGGACTGTGGTGGGGTGTGTGTGGTAGTGTGGTGGGGTGTGTGTTAGTGTAGTGGGATATGTGGTATTGTGGTGGGGTGTGTGGTAGTGTGGTGGGGTGTGTGGTAGTGTAGTGGGGTGTGTGGTAGTGTTGTGGGGTGTGTGGTAGTGTGGAGGGGTGTGTTTGGTAGTTTGATGGCGTTGTGTGATTGCAAGGTGGGGTGTGTGGTAGTGTTGTGGTGTGTATGGTTGTGTGGTGGGGTGTGTGGTAGTGTGGTGGCGTGGGTGGTAGTGTGGTGGGGTGTGTCGTAGTGAAGTGGGGTGGGTGGTAGTGTGGTGGGGTGTGTGGTAGTGAAGTGGGGTATGTGGTATTATGGTGGGGTGTGTGGTAGTGTGATGGGAGTGTGGTGGGGTGTGTTGTAGTGCGGAGAGGTGTGAGGTAGTGCGGTGGGGTTGTGTGATTGCCAGGTGGGGTGTGTGGTAGTGTTGTGGGATGTGTGGTTGTGTGGTGGGGTGGGTGGTAGTGTGGTGGGGTGTGAGGTAGTGAAGTGGGGAGTGTGGTAGTGAGGTGGTGGTGTGTGGTAGTGTGATGGGGTTTGTAGTAGTGTGGTGGGGTGTGTGGTAGTATGGTGGGGTGTGTGGTAGTGTTGTGGGGTGTGTGGTAGTGTGGTGGGGTGTGTGGTAGGATGTATTGTGGGATGTATGGTAGTGTTGTGGGGTGTATGGTAGTGTTGTGGGGTGTGTGCTAGTGTGGTGGGGTGTGTGGTAGTGTGGAGGGGTGTGTGGTAGTGTGGTGGGGTTGTGTGATTGCCAGGTGGGGTGTGTGGTAGTGAGATGGGGTTTGTAGTAGTGTGGTGGGGTGTGTGGTAGTGTGGTGGGGTGTGTGGTAGAGTGGTGGGGTGTTTAGTAGTTTGGTGGGGTGTGGTAGTGTGGTGGGGTGTGTGGTAGTGTGGTGTGTGTGTGGTAGTGCAGTGGGTGTGTGGTAGCGAGGTGGGGTGTGTGGTAGTGTGGTAGGGTGTGTGGTAGTGTGGTGGGGTGTGTAGTAGTGTGGTGGGGTGTGTGGTAGTGTTGTGGGGTATGTGGCGGGTGTGTTGTAGTGTGGGGTATGTGTGGTACTGTGGAGGGGTGTGTACTCACCTAATTGTACTCTCCTAATTTTGCTGGCGGGGGTTGAGCTCTGGCTCTTTGGTCCCGCCTCTCAACCGTCAATCAACTGGTGTACAGATTCATGAGCTTACTGGGCTCTATCATATCTACATTTGAAACTGTGTATGGAGTCAGCCTCCACCACATCACTTCCTAGTGCATTCCATTTACTAACTACTCTGACACTGAAAAAGTTCTTTCTAACGTCTCTGTGGCTCATTTGGGTACTCAGCTTCCACCTGTGTCCCCTTGTTCGCGTCCCACCAGTGTTGAATAAATCATCTTTGTTTACCCGGTCGATTCCCCTGAGGATTTTGTAGGTTGTGATCATGTCCCCCCTACTCTTCTGTCTTCCAGTGTCGTAAGGAGCATTTCCCGCAGGCTTTCCTCATAACTCAAGCCTCTTAGTTCTGGGACTAGTCTAGTAGCATACCTTTGGACTTTTTCCAGCTTCGTCTTGTGCTTGACCAGGTACGGGCTCCATGCTGGGGCCACATACTCCAGGATTGGTCTTACATATGTGGTGTACAAGATTCTGAATGATTCCTTACACAGGTTCCTGAACGCCGTTCTGATGTTAGCCAGCCTCGCATATGCCGCAGACGTTATTGTCTTTATGTGGGCTTCAGGAGACAGGTTTGGTGTGATATCAACTCCTAGATCTTTCTCTCTGTCTGTTTCATCAAGTACTTCATCTCCTATTCTGTATCCTGTGCCTGGCCTCCTGTTTCCACTGCCTAGTTTCATTACTTTGCATTTACTCGGGTTGAACTTCAACAGCCATTTGTTGGACCATTCACTCAGTCTATCCAGGTCATCTTGTAGCCTCCTACTGTCATCCTCTGTTTCAATCCTCCTCGTAATTTTTGCATCGTCGGCAAACATTGAGAGGAACGAATCTATACCCTCTGGGAGATCATTTACATATACCAGAAACAGTATAGGTCCAAGGACTGACCCCTGCGGGACTCCACTTGTGACGTCTCGCCAATCTGAGACCTCACCCCTCACACAGACTCATTGTCTCCTGTTGCTTAGGTACTCCTCTATCCACCGGAGTACCTTCCTTTTCACTCCAGCCTGCATCTCCAACTTTCGCACTAGCCTCTTATGTGGCACTGTATCAAAGGCTTTCTGACAATCCAAAAATATGCAGTCTGCCCACCCTTCTCTTTCTTGCCTTATTTTTGTTGCCTGGTTGTAGAATTCAAGTAACCCTGTGAGGCAGGACCTGCCATCTCTGAACCCATGTTGATGCTGTGTTACAAAGTTCCTTCGCTCCAGATGCTCCACTAGTTTTTTTCGCACAATCTTCTCCATCAGCTTGCATGGTATGCAGGTTAGGGACACTGGCCTGTAGTTCAGTGCCTCCTGTCTATCCCCTTTCTTGTATATCGGGACTACGTTAGCTGCTTTCCAAATATCTGGCAGTTCCCCTGTTGCCAGTGATTTGTTATACACTATGGAGAGTGGTAGGCACAGTTCTCTTGCTCCTTCCGTTAAAACCCAAGGGGAGATTCCATCTGGGCCTATAGCCTTCGTCACGTCCAACTCTAGTAAACACTTCCTTACTTCCCCACTGGTAATCTCAAACTCTTCCAGTGGTTCCTGGTTAGCTATTCCCTCACTTACCTCTGGAATTTCTCCTTGCTCTAAGGTGAAGACCTCCTGGAATTTCTTATTCAATTCCTCACACACTTCCTTGTCATTTGTAGTGAATCCTTCTGCCCCTATCCTTAATCTCATAACCTGTTCCTTTACTGTTGTTTTTCTCCTAATGTGGCTATGCAACAATTTAGGCTGAGTCTTTGTCTTGCTTGCGATGTCATTTTCGTTTTGTCCTTCTGCCTCTCTTCTCATCCTGACGTATTCATTCCTGGCATTCTGGTATCTTTCTCTGCTCTCCAGAGTCCTGTTATTCCTATAGTTTCTCCATGCCCTTTTACTTTGCTGCTTAGTTAGCCACCATCTCTGATTAAACCATGGGTTTCTCATTTTCATTTCTCTGTTTTCCTTTTGGACTGGGACAAACTTGTTTGCTGCGTCCTTGCACTTCTGCGTGATGTAATCCATCATATCTTGGGCCGTCTTTCCCCTGAGCTCTGTTTCCCATGCTATATCTGTTAGGAATTTTCTTATCCCCTCATAGTTTCCCTTTCGGTGTGCTAACCTTTTGGTTTCGGTATCCCTCCTCGAGTTCAATAACCCTTCTTCAATCAAGTACTCAAACACCAGTACACTGTGGCCGCTCATTCCTACTGGGTCCTCAGAATCGATTTCTCCTATGTCGGAGTCGTTCAGAGTGAAGACTAGGTCGAGTCTCGCTAGTTCGTCATTGCCTCTCATCCTTGTGGGTTCTCCGACATGCTGGGTTAAAAAGTTGCTTGTCACCACCTCCAAACGTTTGGGTCTCCACGTATCCTCGCCTCCATGCGGTTCCTTGTTCTCCCAGTCAAACTTTCCGTGATTGAAGTCGCCCATGATGAGCAGGTGGGATCTATTTCTACAGGCAGCAGAGGCTGCCCTCTCAATTATAGTGTTAACTGCCGTGTTGCTGTTTTCATACTCTTTACTGGGTCTCCTGTCATTTGGTGGAGGGTTGTATATTACTGCTACTACTATTCTTGGTCCTCCCATTGTTATGGTGCCTGCTATGTAGCCTCTGAACTCCTCACAGCCCGGGATGGCCATCTCCTTAAAACTCCATTCCCTTCTCATGAGTAGGGCCACTCCGCCTCCTCCCCTACCTTCCCTCTCTTTCCTTATTACTGTGTACTCCTGGGGAAACACGGCATTCGTTATGATTCCAGAGAGTTTTGTTTCAGTGAGTCCGATTACATCTGGGATAATTTCTTGTGCTCTTTCCCTTAGTTCACTTGTCTTGCTTGTGATCCCATCTATGTTCGAGTACATCACCCTGAAACTGACTCTCTTCTGCTTCTTTTCTGGGGGGGACCTTTGGGATCTGGGGTGAGTGGGATCTGGGGGGACCTGGCACGGGGAGATTGGTGGAGGAGGGAGGGCTTGGGGTGGTGGGGCAGAGGGGGAGGGTACAGGGGGTGGGTAAGAGGGGGAGGGTACAGGGGGTGGGTAAGAGAGGGAGGGTTGGAGAAGCATGGGGGGAGGAGAGGCTGTGGGGGATAGGGGAGATGGGGGGGCTTGGGGATGAGAGTAAAGAGTGGAGCGCTTGTGGGGCGTGGGGGAAAAGGGAGGGCTGAAGTGGGTGAGGAAGAGGGGAGGGTTTAGGGGAGTGGGGGAGAGGGGAAGACTTAGGTGGGGTGGGGGAGAGTGGGGGGCTTAGGGGGGAGGGGGGGAAGGGAGGGCATGGGGGTGGGAGAGACGGGAAGGCATGTGGGAGAAGGGAGGGCATGGGGAATGGGGGAGAAGGGAGGTCCAGGGGAGAGGGGTGAGGGGGAGAAGGGGGGTGATTGGGAGGAGGGGGGAGGGTGCCCTAGGTGGGTACTTAGTGGCGGGCTGACAGGGGATGGGGCAGGTTGGGTGTCTGTTGGGTAGAATGTGGGGGTGGTGCCCCAATCCCTGTGGCTGTTGCACTGTTTGAGGAGGGTTCTCCACTACCATCTGGGATTGTAGGGTTCCCAGTGTGGTATTGTGCTGGGGTGTGTGGTAGAATGGTGGATTGTATGGTAGTGTGGTGGGGTGTGTGGTAGTGTGGGGGGTGTGGTAGTGTGGTGCGGTGTCGTGGTAGTTTGGTGGGGGGTGACCTAGTGTGATGGGGTGTGTATAGTAGAGTGATGGGGAGTGTGGTATTGTGGTGGGGTTGAGTGATTGCTAGGTGGGGTGTGTGGTAGTGTGGTGGGGTGTGTGGTAGCGTGGTGGGGTGTGTGTCAGTGTAGTGGGGTGTTTGGTAGTGTAGTGGGTTTTTCATAGCGAGGTTCGGTGTGTGGTAGTGTGGTGGGGTTTGTGTTAGTGTGGTGGGGTTTGTGGTAGTGTGGTGGGGTGTGGTACTGTGGTGGGGCAGTGTGGTAGTGTGGTGGGGATGTGGTAGTGTGGTGGGGTGTGTGGTTGTGTGGTGGGGTGTGGTACTGTGGTGGGGCAGTGTGGTAGTGTGGTGGGGGTGTGGTAGTGTGGTGGGGTGTGTGGTAGTGTGGTGGGGTGTGTGGTAGTGTGGTGCTTGTGTGGTAGTGTAATGGGTGTGTTGTAGCGAGGTGGGGTGTGTGGTAGTGTGGTGGGGTGTGTGGTAGTGTGGTGGGGTGTGTGGTAGTGTGGTGGGGTGTGTGGTAGTGTTGTGGAGTGTGTGGTAGATTGGTGGGGTGTGTGGTAGTGTGGTGGGGTGTGTGATAGTGTTCTGAAGTGTGTGGTATTGTTGTGGGGTGTGTGGCAGTGTGGTGGATTGTATGATAGTGTGGTGGGGTGTGTGGTAGTGTGGTGGGGTGTGTAGTAGTGTGGTGGGGAATTGTGGTAGTGTGGTGGGATGAGTGGTAGTGTGGTGCGGTGTGTGGTAGTGTGGTGGGGTGTGTGCTAGTGTGGTGAGGTGTGTGGTAGTGTGGTGGGGTTTGTGGTATTGTGGTGGGGTGTATGTTATTGTGATAGGGTTGTGTTGTAGTGTGGTTGGGTGTGTGGTAGTGTGGTGGGATGTGTTGTAGTATTATGGGGTGTGTGGTAGTGTGGTGGGGTGTATGGTAGTGTGGAGGGGTTGTGTGGTTGTGTGGTGGGGTGTGTGTTAGTGTGGTGGGGTATGTGGTAGTGTTGTGGGGTGTGTGTTAGTGTGGTGGGGTTTTAGTTAGTGTGGTGGGATTATGTAGTATTGGTTTGGGGTGTGTGGTAGTGTGGTGTGGTGTGTGGTAGTATGGTGGGGTGTGTGGTAGTGTGGTGGGGTTTGAGTTAGTGTGGTGGGATTGTGTAGTATTGGTTTGGGGTGTGTGGTAGTGTGGTGTAGTGTGTGGTAGTGTGGTGGTGGTGCGTGGTAGTGCGGTGGGGTGTTTGGTAGTGTGGTGGGGTGTGTGGTAGTTTAGTGGGGTGTATGGTAGTGTGGTGGGGGATGTGTGGTAGTGTTGTGGGTGTGTGATAGTGTAGTGGGATGTGTGTAGAAGTGTGGTGGGGTGTGTGGTAGTGTGGTGGGGGTGTGTGGTAGTGTTGTGGGGTGTGTGTTAGTGTTGTGCGATGTGTGTATTAGTCTGGCGGGGAGTGTGGTAGTGTAGTGGGGTGTGTGGTAGTGTGGTGGGGTTTGTGGTTTTGTCGTGGGGTGTGTGGGAGTGTGGTGGGGTTGTGTTATAGCCAGGTGGGGTGTGTGGTAGTGTTTTGGGGTGTGTGATAGTGTGGTGGAGTGTGTGGTAGTGTGGTCGGGTGTGTGGTAGCGTTGTGGGGTGTGTGGTAGTATGGTGGGGAGTGTGGTAGTATTGTGGCGTGTGTGGTTGTGTATTGGGGTGTGGTAGTGTGGTGGGGGGTGTGGTAGTGTGGTGGGTGTGTGGTAGCGAGGTGGGGTGTGTGGTTGTGTGGTGGTATGTAGTACTGTGGTCGCGATGAGTGGTTGTGTGGAGGGGTGTGTGGTAGTGTGGTGGGGTTGTGTGATAGCCAGGTGGGGTGTGTGGTTGTGTGGTGGGGTGTGTGGTGTGTGTGTGGTAGTGTAGTGGGTGTGTGGTAGCGTGGTGGGGTGTATGGTAGTATGGTGGGGTGTGTGGTACTATGGTGGGGTGTGTGTTAGTGTGGTGGGGTGCGTGGTAATGTGATGGGTGTATGGTAGTGTGGTGGGGTGTGTGGTAGTGTGGTGTGGTGTGTGGTAGTTTGGTGGGGTGTGTGGTAGTGTTGTGGGGTGTGTGGTAGTGTTTTTGGGTGTGTGGTAGTGTTCTGGGGTGTGTGTTAGTGTGGTGGATTGCATGGTAGTATGGTGGGGTGTGTGGTAGTGTGGGGGGTGTGGTAGTGTGGTGCGGTGCGTGGTAGTGTGATGGGATGTGTGTAGTAGTGTGGTGAGGAGTATGGTAGTGTGGTGGGGTTGTGTGGTATTGTTTTGGGGTGTGTGGTAGTGTGGTGGGATATGTAGTTGTGTGGTGGGGGTGTGTAGTAGAGTGGTGGGGGTGTGGTTGTGTGGCGGGTTGTGTGGGAGTGTGGTGGGGCAGTGTGGTGGAGTGTGTGGTAGTGTGGTGTGTGTGTGGTTGTTTGTTGGAATGTGTGATAGTGTGGTAGGGTGTGTGGTAGTGTGGTGGGGTTGTGTGGTAGTGTGGTGGGGGGTGTGGTAGTGGGGTTTGGTATGTAAGTAGTATGGTGTTTGTGTGGTAGTGTGTTGGGTTGTGTGGTAGTGTGGTGGGGTGTGTGTGGAAGTGTGGTGGGGTGTGTGGGAGTGTGGTGGGGTGTGTGGTAGTGTGGTGGGGTGTGCGCTAGTGTGGTTTGGTGTGTGGTTGTGTGTTGGGGTGTGTGGTAGTGTGGTGGGGTGTGTGCTAGTGTGGTTTGGTGTTTGGTTGTGTGTTGGGGTATGTGGCAATGTTGTGGGGTGTGTGGTAGTGTGATGGGGGTTTGTGGTAGTGTGGTGGGGTGTGTACTCACCTAGTTGTACTCACCTAGTTGTGTTTGCGGGGGTTGCGCTCTGGCTCTTTGGTCCCGCCTCTCAACCGTCAATCAACAGGTGTACAGGTTCCTGAGCCTATTGGGCTCTATCATATCTACACTTGAAACTGTGTATGGAGTCAGCCTCCACCTCATCACTTCCTAATGCATTCCATTTGTCAATCACACTGACACTTAAAAAGTTCTTTCTAATATCTCTGTGGCTCATTTGGGCACTTAGTTTCCACCTGTGTCCCCTTGTACGTGTGTGCCTTGTGTTAAATAGCCTGTCTTTATCTACCCTATCAATTCCCTTCCGAATCTTGAATGTGATGATCATGTCCTCCCTAACTCTTCTGTCTTCCAGCGAAGTGAGGTTTAATTCCCGTAGTCTCTCCTCGTTGCTCATATCTCACAGCTCGGGTACTAGTCTGGTAGCAAACCTTTGAACCTTTTCCAGTTCAGTCTTATCCTTGATTAGGTATGGATTCAATGCTGGGGCTGCATACTCCAGGATTGGCCTGACATATGTGGTATACAAAGTTCTGAATGATTCTTTACGCAAGTTTCTGAATGCCGTTCGTATGTTGACCAGCCTGGCATATGCCGCTGATGTTATCCTCTTGATATGCGCTGCAGGAGACAGGTCTGGCGTGATATCCACCCCCAAGTCTTTTTCCTTCTCTGACTCCTGAAGAATTTCCTCTCCCAGATGATACCTTGTATCTGGCCTCCTGCTCCCTACACCTATCTTCATTACATTACATTTGGTTGGGTTAAACTCTAACAACCATTTGTTCGACCATTCCTTCAGCTTGTCTAGGTCTTCTTGAAGCCTCAGACAGTCCGCTTCTGTTTTAATCCTTCTCATAATTTTAGCGTCGTCCGCAAACATTGAGTGAAATGAATCGATACCCTCCGGGAGATTATTTACATATATCAGAAACGAGATAGGACCGAGTACAGAGCCCTGTGGGACTCTACTGGTGACTTAACGCCAATCGGAGGTCTCACCCCTCACCGTAACTCTCTGCTTCCTAATGCTTAGGTACTCCCTTATCCACTGGAGCACCTTACCAGCTACACCTGCCCGTCTCTCCAGCTTATGTACCAGCCTCTTATGCGGTACTGTGTCAAAGGCTTTCCGACAATCCAAGAAAATGCAGTCCGCCCAGCCCTCTCTTTCTTGCTTAATCTTTGTCACCTGATCTTAGAATTCTATCAAGCCTGTAAGGCAAGATTTTCCCTCCCTGAACCTATGTTGGCGATTTGTCACGAAGTCCCTTCTCTCCAGATGTGTTACCAGGTTTTTTCTCACGATCTTCTCCATCACCTTGCATGGTATACAAGTCAAGGACACTGGCCTGTAATTCAGTGCCTCTTGCCTGTCGCCCTTTTTGTATATTGGGACCACATTCGCCATCTTCCATATTTCTGGTAGGTCTCCCATCTCCAGTGACTTACTATACACTATGGAGAGTGGCAAGCAAAGTGCCTCTGCACACTCTTTCAGTATTCATGGAGCGATCCCGTCTGGACCAACACCCTTTATAACATCCAGATCCAGCAGGTGTCTCTTGTAATTTCGAACTCTTCCAAGGCCGCCTGGTTTACCTCCCTTTCTCCTAGCACAGTGACCTCACCTTGTTCTATTGTGAAGACCTCCTGGAACCTCTTGTTGAGTTCTTCACACACCTCTCTGTCATTCTCTGTATACCTGTCCTCGCCTGTTGTAAGTTTCAATACCTGTTTTTTCACTGTTGTTTTCCTTCTGATATGACTGTGGAGTAGCTTTGGTTCGGTCTTGGTTTTGTTTGTTATATCATTTTCAATACTTTTCTCTGCTTCTCTTCGCACCCTGACGTACTCATTCCTGGTTCTCTGGTATCTCTCTCTGCTTTCTGGTGTTCTGTTATTCCGGAAGTTCCTCCACGCCCTTTTGTTCAGTTTCTTTGAAGTCTCCCATAATTAGTAGTCCAGATCCATTCCTGCTAGCAACAGAAGCTGCTCTTTCTATTATGTTAATGGTGGCCATGTTGTTTCTATCATATTCCTGTCTAGGTCTTCTGTCATTTGGTGGTGGATTATATATGACTACGACTATAATTTTTTTCCCTCCATTTGTTACGGTACCTGCTATGTAGTCACTGAAACCTTCACAGCCTTGAATAACCATCTCCTCAAAATTCCAGCCTTTTCTTACCAGCAGAGCTACACCACCCCCACCTCTTCCTTCCCTCTCTTTCCTCATAACATAATAGTCCTGTGGGAACACTGCGTTTGTTATTGTTTTCGTTAGCTTTGTTTCTGTGAGGGCTATTATGTCTGGGTTTTCCTCTAATACCTTTCTCCAAGCTCATTTGCTTTATTTGTAATTTCATCTATGTTAGTGAACATTGCTTTGAGGCTCACTTTCTTCTGTCCCTTCTCAAATCGCCTCCGTGGTGAGTGTTCTGCTGGTGGGGGAAGCTATTCCATGGGTGTGAGGACCTTTGAGGTGGATAACAGGGTCTCAGAGGATACTGGGGTGAGCGGCGGGGGATCCAGTGAAGGGGGGAGGGTATGGGATGAAAGGGGAGGGAGGACAGGAAGGAAAGGGGGGAGGGAGGACTCAGCGGGAGGAGGGGAGGGGTACAACCCACAACCCAACTCACTCCACTGAAGTGAGTTGGGTTGTGGGTTGCCCCCCTCGCCTCTTGGGGTGTTGTGTTGGGAGCTGTGACTTCCTGGTTTTTCTCTTTCGCCCTGCGCCTCTTCCTTGCTTCTGCCGCCACTGCTCTCTCCTCCCTTGTCATGTCTCTCTGGAGGAATACATTTTTTAATTTTCCCACATTTTTCAAGGAGCTCTTCCTTGATAGGATCTTCTTCTTTGTGCTCTCGTTTGCAAACACTATCTTTATCACTCGGTCTCGGTCTTTGTTGTACCAACCTAGCCTGAAAACCTTCTCAATGCTATGCTCAGCCCATCTGTATAAATCTCTGTGGAATTTGGGTAGCAATTTTTCATTGTTGAGGCAAAGACTGAGCCTACGGCTGAGTTTGGTGCAGATTTTGGAATGTTGTCTTCGAGTTGTATTGCTGTATTAGGAGTATTATAAAGCCAAGGTGGAATGGAGGGACAGGAAATTGGGTTTCACAGTTTTGGAGTAGGGAGAGATCTATATTGATGTTATTTGTCTGTGAGGAAAGCCCGTGCCCGTGTTATTAGCCCGTGTGAGAAAAGTTTGCGAGTGAATGGTTGGGGAGCGGGGGTTATGTGGGTTAACTGTTGAGTTAATTTTTTATCTGTATGGGTGTGTCTGGTGAGCAGTAACAGATAGTTGACACACATTATGTCTCGTCTGGTGGCTAAGCTTGTGAGGCCCGTTTCCCCGTAAAGTCCGAGGATTGGAGTTGAACGCATTGCGCCACATTTAAGTCGCATGGCATTGTTTTGTATGACCTCAAAGCTCTGTAGGTTAGTAGGCGCAGCCGACGCATATGCTTGGCAACAATAGTCTAGTTGGATGCGAATGTAGGTATCATCATTTAGCAAGAAATGATGCAGTATCATCATTTAGCAAGAAATGCATCATTTCTTGCATCTCACTCTTGATGTTCTCCAGAAACTGGGCGAACATTTCCTTCATTTCGTCACCTTGACTCTTCCCTGTTCCCCTGGTATCTCTGGCTTTCATGCTTGCCCCTGTTCCTATAGTTGTGCCTGATAGGATTTGTCAGGAGGGCAGAGCGGGATGGAGGAGGGAGAGAGAGAGAGAGAGAGAGAGAGAGAGAGAGAGAGAGAGAGAGAGAGAGAGAGAGAGAGAGAGAGAGAGAGAGAGAGAGAGAGAGAGAGAGAGAGAGAGAGAGAGAGAGAGAGAGAGAGAGAGAGAGAGAGAGAGAGAGAGAGAGAGAGAGCGAGAGAGAGAGAGAGAGAGAGAGAGAGAGAGAGAGAGAGAGAGAGAGAGAGAGAGAGAGAGAGAGAGAGAGAGAGAGAAAGAGAGAGAGAGAGAGAGATAGGGAGTGATAAAGGGAGAGATAAATGGGTGGGTGGGGGCGATCCGACCCTTCCACTGAAGTGAGAAGAAAGTTGAAGGGGAGGGGGGGGAGGAGATGGAGAGAGAGGAGGGAGGGAGAGAGGGAGGAGAGAGAAAGGAGAGGGAGAGAGATGGAGAGGGAGAGAGTAGGTGAGGGAGAGATGTGGTGAGGGAGAGACTGGGTGAGGGAAAGAGGGGGGGAGGTGTGTGTGTGTGTGTGTGGGAGAGAGAGATAGAGAGTGGGAGAGAGAGAGAGTGGAAGAGAGAGAGGGGGAGAGAGTGGGGAGGGGAAGAGTGTGTGTATTGGGAATGCGGGCCTTGGGCTGAGAGGATGTGCGCGTCTCCTCTCCCTTCTAGGGAATAAGTCCCTCGTCCCCAACCCTATGCTGTGATCGCCAGGGCGGTATTATCACAATACTATTGTGCTGCTGAGTGTCATTACACTATTGCATAAGTCACTAGTATTAAAGAAACCATGGAGTGAACTAATACCCTGGGAGATCGCCTGGCCTAGGCACTTGTGGCTTGGAGGAGGCTTGCCTACTGTTTCCTTAGGGGAAGCCTACCAAGCAGTAGTGTTTGGTGCATTGCTGGTAACAACACAGCATTACCTACACAGAGTACTTGGAACTCAATGGAAGATTCCCTAGCAAGAACCTAAAGGCAGCAATAAGCAAGGAGAGTGGTGGGTCCGTAACCTGACCCTACTGACCACTGACCCTTGTGGTCAGTACTGACCCAACGGTCTCCCCTTCCCCCCTCCCTGACAGGAGGGTGACATAGCCGCCAACATATGACAATGCCAGCTTTGTACAGAGCAACTGAACACTCCTAATTGTAAGACCTATTTTCCCCACTTTCTCTTACTCTTCTCATTTCGCCATTTCAACAGGTCAAGTGGAACGGTCCAGTGGCCCATGCGGTTATCTGTAAAATCTGGAGGGCCACTTGATCTGGGCATCTGTTCACCCTTGTAGCAGGGTTAGGCTGTCTTAGGGGACATTCTGTCCACACATAGGATACAGGAGGTTAAGTCACTGAGGGCTACCCTCTGCGAGTCCCAACCAACCAAGTGGAAGGACGGAGTGCATAGCCCTCGGCATAGGAGAACTTATTCTTAGGAAGGGAATTGCTGAGAAAAGCAACTATACAAGATAAAATGAACAGGAACTGAGACAATGAGAGGACACCGGGTAAAAATCCGCCCCTCTGCGGGGGGGGGGGGACAGGCTATGAGAAACAGAAGGAACTAGCAAATCTGTTATCAACTCTCAAAGTAAGGTTTTCTAGACTAATACCCACAAAGGACTCCTCTTTCATAGCACTATGCTACCAGGATGTAGATGTGGATACAATCATCAAGGGAGAAAACATACGTATGTTGAAGGATAAACATTTCCAGGTTATTATTCCTCCTGAGATGCAGGCCAGGAAGACAATAATCTAGAAGAGACTTGATGCAGGAATTACTGAAGACACCCCAGAAAATATTAAACACGATATAGAACATAGAAATGATTGGGACAAGGTAGAAGAGGTAATCCTCATGCCGAGAGTGTCTAACATGATGAAAATAAGGTTTGAAGAAATCTCCATGGCACAGAAAGCCCTCAGCCAAGGGATCCATTGCAACTACTATCACCTTAGCATGGACAACAACAACCTTGAGCAGGAGGAATACTATAACATTACCCCTTGTTGAACATGCTATAAATACGATCACACAGCCGCAGAGTGCAAACAAACGTGCCAAGTATGTTCAGAATGTGCTGGGCAGGGATACACATACAGAGACTGCATAAATAAATCGAACCCCCAAATGTCTCAACTGTGGGCATCCCCACCAGCACACTGGCATCAGTATGTCCCATTAGGAAGGACATCCTAAAACAAAAAGGGCCGATGCCTTAGCAAAAAAGACAGCAATGGCCAATAATACTTATGCAGGTATAACTACCAACAATGCTTGGTCTAACAAGGTATCACATAATCCAGCAAACACTACCCCACACACTCCAACAAACATGACCTCACAGGTAAATGGGGACCTACCCACAAAGATCCTGAGCAGTATGTTCTTTGCTCATTTAGAAAACATAGCAAACCCAGGGTCATTTAGATCTGTAATTAAAGATATGTACAAGATGAATAGTCTCCCATTAATGGAATTCCCAGACACTAACTCCACTAACATCATAAAAGCCCTGGTGGACAGCAATGTAGCCAGCACTACCCCAACTGTGACTAACTCCCAACAAGTGCCAACACCCACGACCCCAGCAACCACCAACAAGCCAGAGGAAGATGATACAACACCAGCAACTACCACTCAAGACCCCCGGAGACGGGCCACACATAAACAACAAAACATACAAGTACCACAGGACCAGGGACTCGCAACGGTTCTCACTGATTCCCGCACACCCACACAAAATGTCACCCAAGCCTCAGTAGAGGCCCCAAACACAATGAATTTCTTCTCAAGCAAAACAACCCACCGTGTTACCCACAAGACCCTCAGAGAGCAAATACAAACCCATCAAATAAAATTCCAACACAACATTCCCGGTGTCACTACGAATGACGTGTACGACCGGATAATGTCAAATACTTTTAACTCAAACCGAAAACCCATAACCATTCAACAGATAAGCAGCGAGGACTTTGACGCAATGCGCAATGGTTATGGAACGATCCCAAACAATCCACAAGGTGGAAGAAACCCATCAGATTCAACATAGCCATCCAGTCATTAACAATAATTCAACACAATGTTCTATGCTGGACTCCGCACAGAGCATTGGAACTCAGCAACTTGTACAGAGAAATAGACCCTGATATAATACTCATTAACAGCCATGGAAAAAAGAACAGCGAGAAGATCAAGATCTTCAATTACAAAATTTACCAGGTCAACAGAGCTGACCAGGCCAACGATGGAGCGGCAATTGCCGTAAAAAGAAATATTCCTCACAAAATTCTAGATAACTTCCAGGAAAATTTCCTGGCAATTGCACTTTAAACTACGAAAGGTATAATCTTCATAGGAACATGCTGCCAACCACCAACACGTTGGTGGTTGGCAGCATGTTCCCCTTGCCGACATCATGAAACTTACCAGAAGGAACAGACCTGCCTGCTTTCTGGGTGATTTGAACGCCAAGCACAGAACACTGGGACATAGAAAGAACAACCAAGCAGGATAAGCCATCCACAATATGATAAGGTACGGAAATCTAACCCACCTGGGCCCAGACTTCCCAACTTACGTCAGACAAGGCCACAATGGTAAACCAGACATAATACTGTCAAACAACCACCACATCCTAAACACCCACATAGAAAGGGGCCCTGTGAGCACAAGCGACCACCTACCAATAATAATGACGCTGTCAACTAACCCCATTCAGAAACCCTCACCACCAAGAATTCAATACACTAAAACTGACTGGGAAGCGTTCAAAAGCAGTGCACAGGAAATCAGTGTCACAGATTTTAATGGAAAGGAAACATCATGCAAAAACGCCGAGTTAAATACATGGATTAGCACCATAGAAAAATGCATGATTGATCACATTCCCGTAGCTCACCATATAACGCTCCCACACACCCCAGCCACTCAGGCCACTGCAAACGAGATATAACAATCTTCTACAACTCATAACACAACACGGGTGGACGGATGAGCGCAAAAGACTACAAAGGGAACTTCAAGATGAGCTGCAAGATCTATGAAAAACTGAGTACACCAAACAATGGGATGACCTAATAAGCAAAATCCAAGTCGACTACAGAGAGCCAGGAAAGTTCTTGAAAAAAGTAAAGACCCTGATGGGAAGCTCCTCTGAGGAAACACCCTACATCATAGACGCCTCAAGAAATAAACTCTATGGAGAGAGAGAGAACAAGAGCAGGAATTCAGGAAGTTCTGGGAAAAAATATTCAGGATAAACCCAGAAGAAAATTTAAATTTTTGCCCAATTAATGAAAGGGAAATTACAACTCAAGTCGATAACAAAGCTGCAGCACTACTCCCGACGCAAACAATAGACCTTAACAACATACGCAATGACTGCCACCTTATGAAACACATAACCATTGAAGTGGTCCATAAAACAATTATGGATTTCAAGAACAAGGCGCCGGGCAACAGCAAAATAAATAAGATGGTATTATCCACCCTACCAGTGATTGCTGTGAGATTTTTTCTACGCCTACCTCCCTTAGGAGGTGGACTACAAGTTTAAAGGCTGCTCACGGCAGTTAAGCATGAGTTCAATAGAAAAAGGAAAAGCGGGAGGAAACCACCAGGTCTCCACCACTAGGGGTGAAAAAATGTCCACAATAGGCCGCTGGCTCCTCCTAGTTAAACAGGACGTTAAAACTAATAAAGGGTAACTGACGGGTTCTCACAATCAAATATTTATATTTGATGTGGCCCTATGAATTGGAATTCGAATTCCCAAGAACAGCCGTCATATCAAGATCACATCAACATTTAATCGTAATATGCAGAAACATGTGTGGAATAATATTTGTTTGATTTGCCTAATAAGCCAAGTTTTCCTGAATTAATATATTTTCTCTAACTTTTTTCTTATGAAATGACAAAGCTACCCATTTCATTATGAGGTCAATTTTTTTTTATTGGAGTTAAAATTAACGTAGATATATGATCGAACCTAACCAACCCTACCTAACCTAACCTAACCTATCTCCATAGGTTAGGTTAGGTTAGGTAGCAGAAAAAGTTAGGTTAGGTTAGGTTAGGTAGGTTAGGTTGTCGAAAAAACATTAAATCATGAAAACTTGGCTTATTAGGCAAATCGGGCCTTGCATAGTAGGCTGAGAAGTGCGTTCTGGCTACTAGGTACGACATATATATATATATATATATATATATATATATATATATATATATATATATATATATATATATATATATATATATATATATATGAATGAAAACTCACACCCCAGAAGTGACTCGAACCCATACTCCCAGGAGCAACGCAACTGGTAACTACAGGGCGCCTTAATCCACTTGACCATCACGGCCGTCAAAAGGAAGTGATAGCCGAGGCTATTTGAGCCACTTCCCCGACGGCAACTCGGATGGTAATCTTGGGCATAGCATTTCACCAAATCACCTCATTCTTTGGGGCACACGTGAGGAACACAAATGCGAACAAGCCTGAATGGTCCCCAGGACTATATGCGAATGAAAACTCACACCCCAGAAGTGACTCGAACCCATACTCCCAGGAGCAACGCAACTGGTAACTACAGGGCGCCTTAATCCACTTGACCATCACGGCCGTCAAAAGGAAGTGATAGCCGAGGCTATTTGAGCCACTTCCCCGACGGCAACTCGGATGGTAATCTTGGGCTTAGCATTTCACCAAATCACCTCATTCTTTGGGGCACACGTGAGGAACACAAATGTGAACAAGCCTGAATGGTCCAAAGGACTATATGCGAATGAAAACTCACACCCCAGAAGTGACTCGAACCCATACTCCCAGGAGCAACGCAACTGGTAACTACAGGGCGCCTTTTGACAGCCGTGATGGTCAAGTGGATTAAGGCGCCCTGTAGTTACCAGTTGCTTTGCTCCTGGGAGTATGGGTTTGAGTCACTTCTGGGGTGTGAGTTTTCATTCGCATATAGTCCTGGGGACCATTCAGGCTTGTTCGCATTTGTGTTCCTCACGTGTGCCCCAAAGAATGAGGTGATTTGGTGAAATGCTATGCCCAAGATTACCATCCAAGTTGCCGTCGGGGAAGTGGCTCAAATAGCCTCGGCTATCACTTCCTTTTGACGGCCGTGATGGTCAAGTGGATTAAGGCGCCCTGTAGTTACCAGTTGCGTTGCTCCTGGGAGTATGGGTTCGAGTCACTTCTGGGGTGTGAGTTTTCATTCGCATATAGTCCTGGGGACCATTCAGGCTTGTTCGCATATATATATATATATATATATATATATATATATATATATATATATATATATATATATATGTCGTACCTAGTAGCTAGAATGCACTTCTCAGCCTGCTACGCAAGGCCCGATTTGCCTAATAAGCCAAGTTTTCCTGAATTAATATATTTTCTGTAATTTTTTTCTTATGAAATGATAAAGCTACCCATTTCATTATGTATGAGGTAAAAAAAATTTTATTGGAGTTAAAATTAACGTATATATGACGGAACATATATATATTTTATCATATATGATATATATGATATATGATAAAATTAACGTATATATAACGATATATGACGGAACCTAACCAACCCTACCTAACCTAACCTAACCTATCTTTATAGGTTAGGTAAGGTTAGGTAGCCGAAAAAGTTAGGTTAGGTTAGGTTAGGTAGGTTAGGTTGTCGAAAAAACATTAATTCATGAAAACTTGGCTTATTAGGCAAATCGGGCCTTGCATAGTAGGCTGAGAAGTGCGTTCTGGCTACTAGGTACGACATATATATATTTATATATATATATATATATATATATATATATATATAACTACAGTGTGGTCGTGTACAACATCTATCTCCAAGTACTCTCACCCAGTCACCTGGACGTGCTACAAACAGCTGTCTCTCAGCTGCTTCCCTAGCCTGGCAGGGCTATGGGACAACACAGCTTTACTGGAATTTCCACTAATACTGAGACACTGTTACACTCTGACTATTGTACTCACGTTTCCTCATTTCACTCATTTCCCAGGTCACTACCTCTCTGGCAGTCAACACTTAGCTTGCTTCTCGTGCGTCGACAAGATGTGGCCCTAGGCTGTCCCGGGAAAGTGGCCAAGTGGCCCAAGGGTGTTGCCAAGGCATGTGGCCACCGCGTGGCCCACAGCACACCTTCCGAGCTGAGAGGGGGGGGTGGGTAGCCGGCGCGCGGATGGATTGGGGTAGTCGGCGCATGGGCAGGCGGGTGGCCTGGGAGGCGTGGGGGTGGCCCCAGGGCATACACACGTAGATGGGGAATCACCAACAACCCCATCAAACCAGAGCCTGCCTTGCTCTACACTGGTGTGACAATGGTCAGCGGCGTCCCCACACTGACCCCGCCTGGCGGAATTCAAAGTCCAACAGGGGCCTGTAATCTCATCACAATTACTCTAGGAGGCCCTGCCCGTATTCTGCCAATTGTCCATGAACCCTAGGCAGGTTATTTGAACCACCTGTTACACCATGAGGCTCTGCCAGCTGCTTCATGGGTGCCCACTGTCTCTTAGGCTATTTTACTGGTCCTTCTGTACCTCATCGGCCCCAAATTTCACGAAAATTGGGCCTAGACATAACCCGGGATGGCAGAAGTGCCATCCCTGCTGGACAACACGGTAACGTCCGTGATTAATGATGGTGGAGGGGGGAAACTTTTCCCCCCCCCCCCTCCACCCAGCTACGTCCTTGTCCACCTGCTACCCAGCTCAAACTGACGATTTCGCGGGCTAAGGAAACTCAAAATGCCCATACCTCCCCCCCTACTTTGTCTTGACCAATCAGCAGGAAGCCAGCACACCACCATGGTGCCGCTTCCAATCACAGCTGTTTGCGCCAAAACACAGCTCAGAGCAGATGGCCTAACCCAATCACAGGCCTCACTCACCCTCAGGCGTCCCGTGACGTCACAAGGAGAGGAAGGCCTAAAAAACTGTGGCACACTGTCTCATATGGTGGGGGGCGGGGGGCAACGGCCACCCCACTTTCCCTCCCCCCTGTAAAACCGTTGAGAGAGTCAAGTACCTCCCTACACCACTTCACTCTCAACTCCCATCCTACTTCACAGAAACAGAAAAATTTATGTAATTCTCTCTACAGAGCCATCACAGACCTCTAACCAGTCCCAAACGACAGTCCTTAACATAAGCTTTCATTCAACACCCCACAAGTATATGTTAGTTTGAAAGCTTCAGTTTCTAGAGTCCCTAGAGCGACTAGCCTAATCTAGAAACTAGGAAAACTAGCTGAGGGAATCTAGATTCCCTCACACTACCTCCCACTAAAGAATATATTTTCCTGCAAGGAAAATACATTCAAAACACCAGCTAGTTTTTCTGCACACACCTGCCCAACAGGTGTACTAGCTAAACAAGTGTGGAGTGTGAAACTCTGTTTCCTATACATCCTTGGCCTGAGAGTCTCTGTGCACTACTACCGGGTCACCCTTGGTGGTGCTGCCTGACCTTGGAGTGGCAACATGTTCGGCTCCAGCTCTGGTCCTGGCCGGTTCAACACCTCGCAGACATTTCCATCACTGAACCTCCCATTTTCGTCCTTGGTCTGTGTCATACTGGACACATGTGCAACACATTGGTGTGGCCTTACTGGTGAAGCACTTCTACACTCCCCTCAGCCTACAAAGGACTTACTGTCAGTTCTCCACCTGACATTGCAACAAGTTGACAGGCTCACTCTCACTGTCTAACTGCCCAACACAAGCTGATCTTGCTCTACCGTCTGAACTATCTGGGAGAAAACCTCGTCTACAAGCACCTACACTCACCCTACTGAGCTTAGGGTTCTTGCTTCTCCTTGCTTCCCTTGCTTCTCCTAGGTCTCACTACTCTAACAAAGACTCAAGCGAAACTTTTCACATCTGTCAAACTCCCTTGTCCATTTCTACCTGGACATAACTTGGAATGTGATCAGCATTCCCGATGCAGATCTACTATAACCTTTTACCAAGACAATCCTTAAAGAACAAAATCATTATGCTGCTGAGGATCTGAACCATGGAAAATCACCAGCCCAAAATGTCCTTTGCCATCTTGCATTGGCACCTTTCTTCAAAAGGCGATCGATGTATGCATCCATCGAATCGTCTTTCTCAGAACTGCCAAGCTAGGCATCTTTACCTTCATACCTTGTCACCGGGTTAAGTGCACTAGGGTGGGTTTAGCTTCCCTTCCCTGTGTGAGATTGCCTCTTTGCAATCTGCACTTCAGCCAGCACTGACTTGCTGCGCTCTCACCATCAGGCTCGAACTCGGCCTTCCTGTCACCTCTGCAAACGGGAGCCTCTGCTCAACCTCTCTAGTGACTACCACGAAGTCTTCCTGGGGTTGTACAGTCCCCACTCTGGCAAGAAATTCCATCACCTATCTAACTACAGATGAATTACTCCCCTTTTCTAAAGGAGTCTACTTGGATCCTACTCTGCTGGCGCGACCTCCCACTAAGATCCATCTGTGTAATAACAACTACACTCCTATGACACCCTTGACAACTACAGTGTCGTCCAATAAGACCTCTCACTCATGAGGTCACTTCTAGAAGCTTCGTCTACACTAAGGTAGGTGGTGTCTTGCACCTCAGGCAGATCCTGAGTGCACCTTTGCAACCACTGTTGCACGCTGGCTTGGTGTCCACGACACCTGCTGCTGAGCTGACACCCCTCACCAATGAGTGTGTCAATGTCCACTAGCTAGCAGCCACAAAAAGCCAGACAGATTTCCCCATATCTACCATGAAATACCTCTTTCATACAATGTGTGTGGTGTGTGTGTACCTAAGTGTGACAACCGAGCACAAAACATACCTCCAACAATACTGTTCCACAATGTTCTGCAACGATATCTTATGTTACGTTAAAAATTAATGAGACTGCACTTCATGGGCTCGAACCCAAGTTGCATAGCTCCACGTTTTGCGCCAGTTGTGAGATTTTTGCTACGCCTACCTCCCTTAGGAGGTGGACTACAAGTTTAAAGGCCGCTCACGGCAGTTAAGCATGAGTCCAATAGAAAAAGGAAAAGCGGGAGCAAACCGCCAGGCCTCCACCACTAGGGGTGAAAACCTGTCCACAATAGGTCGCTGGCTCCTCCTAGTTAAACAGGACGTTAAAACTAATAAAGGGTAACCGACGGGTTCTCACAATCATATTTGATGTGGCCCTATGAATTGGAATTCGAATTCCCAAGAACAGCCGTCATATCAAGATCACATCAACATTTAATCGTAATATGCAGAAATATGGTGGAATAATATGGTTGAAGGGTTGACATCAAAGACCGTTTTCTATAACATAACAATTTATTAATAATAAGAGACTAACTACTACATTACCGAGTTTACTTTACGTCAATGTCCATCCAGTGGCACGATAACAAACAGCTAAATAGCAACCCTTGCTGTGCGGCTGCATACTGAACTAACCTGAACACAGGTGTGCCCACTGATGACGCAATATTGCAAATCAAAGAAAAATATCACAGACTAAGTTACCCCACAGCGAATGGTTACGTTATTGTCCATCCAGTGGCAATTGCAACACAGCTATTCAACAGCCCCTCGAGAAATGACAGCAGGCTCCATTCTGCTGACACTTCGGGCTGACAAGTGAACTAACTGAACAATGATGCCCACTGGAGACACAAGCATGCAAGCAATAGTGTCACGGTTTCCCTGACAGCTTACTCTAATCACAAGCTTAAGGGTCCTCCCGCCTCCCAGGAGAGACCCACGTAACCAGGCGGGTAGTCCAACAGTGACTCCCCCTATCACAACCCAGTGTGAACACTCTTTGCAACTCCCTACAAGAAGTTGCAAGGAAAACAGTAAACAAAGACAGGCAAGGCGGGATTCTGGGACACAGCTCCACAAATCCCTAGATTACTCTAATCTCGTCACCAGACGACAACCAAATGAAATTGCCTTAAGTGATTAATTACGTTAATTGACTGATCGCAGCAGTCAGCAGCAAAGTACTACGGTAATCACAAACAATTGTCTCACACTACACAACAACATGATGATACTCTACGTTAATCATTAACACTTGTCTCTCTTGTTAACAATAACTCAAACTTATATTACATCACACTTGACTCCTAGCAAGTATTCAGTGAGTAATCCTCAATTAAGGTCAAACGGACCACTAATTACATCCCCATTGAGTTACGTTAATTAAGCCTACCCTAACTTGGTAGCTTCTCAACAGTCTGTGTCAAAAAATTGCTAGTGTTAATTACCCTAATTAACTCCGAACAATTAATTAACTGTCACCAGGACCGATAATTAATCATCCATAAATACGTCTCACTCCGCACTGCCTAAGCAGGTCTCATCAAACACTGAATTCACGGGAAAGGAGTTAATTATCCCTAATTAACTTGAGTGCAATTAATCCACTGTCCTCAGACAGGATATGATTAATACAACGATTTATGCAAGCTCCATGACCTCGCTTTACCGAGTCATCTGGCCCTCCAGACGTTAATTACTCCACTAATTAACATGAGCCACTAATTGCTATACCAAGGAAAGGTAATTAGTCTCGAGCAAATTATGTTAACACAAATACTGACAGACTCTGTCAGATCTTCTCCCACAACGTGAATTCATGATGAGAAGGCTAATTACATAATTAGCTAAAGTGGTCAATTAGTTGTCACACGGACAATTAATTGCTCCCGAGACGTATCTCACTCAAGCTCAACGCTGTTCTCTCATAACAGCCCTCACTCACTCCACAATAAGTGTGCAATCCTTATCCAGTTAACTACCCCTTACTTAATTAACTCACTGAATCCTTAAGTCCTCAACACAACTTAAAGAAACAACGTAACCCCAGTATTACATAGGTCACACTACAATGGCATGCAACAACACAAATGCACTGCCCACATAAGGTTGCGGCTACTACAACTCGTTAATTACTGTGCCCACACAATAATGACACACGGTTGTGCAACAACAAGAGTATACCAATATTACTGCCCCCCTTTTCTTGCAACCGTTGCAAAAGACTACTGTGAACACACACTTACCTCAGCAAGGCAATTAACCAAACCACTGCCTGCTCTCATTAAGTACTGTGAATTCCCCTGAATAATCCTAGAGGTCCCTTAAACCCTCAACACAGCTCCCAGGGCAGCAATATCGTATAAATGATAACAATACTGCACAAATCTGCAACATAATGATGCCGTCAGCATACCTCACATGCTAATGACACCATTAGGCAATCAGTCAGCAATCACATCTACTGACTCACCACACAACACAGTACATAAAACATGCAAATGAACATATAGAAATGGCATTCACATAATCAATGAAAATTATATCATCAGGTAAATGTAACTCTAACTACACAGACCTCAGGGAACCCACTGACATCCCTGCAACATAATGATTATAATTATTCATGCTGGTACTCCATCGCACTAATCCAGTCTGACCGATTATATAGAATCGACAACTGGATCATTTATATGGTAAATCTCTACACTGACCGGTTACATACTCGAGTCAGTCTACGCACTTATATATATATATATATATATATATGTCGTACCTAGTAGCCAGAATGCACTTCTCGGCCTACTATGCAAGGCCCGATTTGCCTAATAAGCCAAGTTTTCCTGAATTAATATATTTTCTCAAATTTTTTTCTTATGAAATGATAAAGCTACCCATTTCATTATGAATGAGGTCAATTTGTTTTTATTGGAGTTAAAATTAAGGTAGATATATGACCGAACCTAACCAACCCTACCTAATCTAACCTAACCTATCTTTATGGGTTAGGTTTGGTTAGGTAGCCGAAAAAGTTAGGTTAGGTTAGGTAGGTTAGGTAGTCGAAAAACAATTAATTCATGAAAACTTGGCTTATTAGGCAAATCGGGCCGTGCATAGTAGGCCGAGAAGTGCGTTCTGGCTACTAGGTACGACATATATATATATACATATATATATATATATATATATATATATATATATATATATATATATATATATATATATATATATATGTCGTACCTAGTAGCCAGAACGCACTTCTCAGCCTACTATGCAAGGCCCGATTTGCCTAATAAGCCAAGTTTTCCTAAATTAATATATTTTCTCTAATTTTTTTCTTATGAAATGATAAAGCTACCCATTTCATTATGTATGAGGTAAATTTTTTTTATTGGAGTTAAAATTAACGTAGATATATGACCGAACCTAACCAACCCTACCTAACCTAACCTAACCTATCTTTATAGGTTAGGTTAGGTTAGGTAGCCGAAAAAGTTAGGTTAGGTTAGGTAGGTTAGGTAGTCGAAAAACAATTAATTCATGAAAACTTGGCTTATTAGGCAAATCAGGCCTTGCATAGTAGGCTGAGAAGTGCGTTCAGGCTACTAGGTACGACATATATATATATATATATATATATATGTCGTACCTAGTAGCCAGAACGCACTTCTCAGCCTACTATGCAAGGCCTGATTTGACTAATAAGCCTAGTTTTCCTGAATTAATATATTTTCTCTAATTTTTTTCTTATGAAATGATAAAGCTACCCATAACATTATGTATGAGGTAATTTTTTTTTATTGGAGTTAAAATTAACGTAGATATATGACCGAACCTAACCAACCCTACCTAACCTAACCTAACCTATCTTTGTAGGTTAGGTTAGGTTAGGTGGCCGAGAAAGTTAGGTTAGGTTAGGTTAGGTAGGTTTGGTAGTCGAAAAACAATTAATTAATGAAAACTTGGCATATTAGGCAAATCGGGCCTTGCATAGTAGGCTGAGAAGTGCGTTCTGGCTACTAGGTACGACATATATATATATATATATATATATATATATATATATATATATATATATATATATATATATATATATATATATATATATATATATATATATATATATATAACTACAGTGTGGTCGTGTACAACATCTATCTCCAGGTACTCTCACCCAGTCACCTGGACGTGCTACAGACAGCTGTCTCTCAGCTGCTTCCCTAGCCTGGCAGGGCTATGGGACAACACAGCTTTACTGGAATTTCCACTAATACTGAGACACTGTTACACTCTGACTATTGTACTCACGTTTCCTCATTTCACTCATTTCCCAGGTCACTACCTCTCTGGCTGTCAATACTTAGCTTGCTCCTCGTGCATCGAGAAGATGTGGGCCTAGGCTGTCCCAGGAAAGTGGCCAAGTGGCCCAAGGGGGTGGCCAAGGCATGTGGCCACCACGTGGCCCACAGCGCCCCTCCTGAGCTGATAGGGGGGGGGGGGGGTTGCCGGCGTGCAGGTGGCCTGGGGTAGCCGGCGCGTGGGCAGGCGGGTGGCCAGGCTGGGCGAGTGGGTGGCCTGGGTGGCCTGGGGTGGCCCCCGGGAATACACACGTGGATGGGGAATCACCAACAACCCCATCAAACCAGAGCCTGCCTTGCTCTACACTGGGGTGACAATGGCCGGCGGCGTCCCCACACTGACGCCGCCTGGCGGAATTCAAAGTCCAACAGGGGCCTGTAATCTCACCACAATTACTCTAGGAGGCCCTGCCCGTATTCCGCCAATTGTCCATCAACACTAGACAGGTTATTTGAACCACCTGTTACACCATGAGGCTCTGCCAGCTGCTTCATGGGAGCCTACTGTCTCTGAGGCTATTTTACTGGTCCTTCTGTACCTCATCGGCCCCAAATTTCACGAAAATTGGGCCTAGACACAACCCGGGATGGCAGGAGTGCCATCCCTGCTGGACAACACGGTAACATCCGCGATTAACGGGGGTGGAGGGGGGAAACTCCCCTCTCCTACCCCCGTGTGTGTGTGTGTGTGTGTGCGTGTGCGTGTGCGTGTGTGTGTGTGTGTGTGTGTGTGTGTGTGTCTGTGTGTGTGTGTGTGTGTGTGTGTGTGTGTGTGTGTGTGTGGTAGTGTGGTGGTGTGTGTGGTAGTGTGGTGGGGTGCATGGTAGTGTAGTGGTGTGTGCGGTAGTGTAGTGGAGTGTATTGTAGCGGGGTGGGGTGTGTGGTAGTGTTGTGGGGTGTGTGTTAGTGTGGTGGGATGTTGTGTTTAGTAGTGTAGTGAAGTTTGTGGTAGTGTGATGGGGGTGTGTGGTAGTTTGGTGGAGTGTGAGTTAGTGTGGTGGGGTTGTGTAGAATTGGTGTGGGGTGTGTGGTAGTGTGGTGAGGTGTGTAGTGTTGTGGTGGGGTTATGTAGTAATGGT
Source organism: Procambarus clarkii (assembly GCF_040958095.1). Lineage (NCBI taxonomy): Eukaryota > Metazoa > Arthropoda > Malacostraca > Decapoda > Cambaridae > Procambarus > Procambarus clarkii. The sequence continues at coordinate 23,065,524 of NC_091158.1, forward strand.
TTGGGGTGTGTGGTAATGTGTTGGGTTGTGTGGTAGTGTGGTGGGGGGTGTGGTAGTGTCATGGGGTTGTGTGGTAGTGTGGTGGGATGTGTGTTAGTGTGGTTGTGGTGTGGCAGTGTGGTGAGGTGTGTCGTAGAGTTTTGGGGTTGTGGCAGTGTAGTGGGGTTGTGTGGTAGTGTGCTGGGGTGTGTGGTAGTGGTAGGATATTTAGTAGTGTGGTGGGGTTGTGTGGTAGTGTGGTGGGGTGTGGTAGTGTGGTGGGTTGTGTGGTGAGGTAGTGTGGTAGTGTGGTGGGGTAGTGTGGTAGTGTGGTGGGGTAGTGTGATGGTGTGTGGTAGTGTGGTGGGGTGTGTAGTAGTGTGGTGTGTGTGTTGTAGAGTGTTGGGTTGTGTGGTAGTGTAGTGGGGTGTGTGGTAGTGTGGTTGGGTTGTGTGGTAGTGTGGTGGGATGTGTGTTAGTGTGATGGGGTGTGTGGTAGTGTGGTTTGGTATGTGGTAGTATCGTGTGTGTGTGGTAGTGTGTTGGGGTGTGTGGTAGTGTGGAAGGGTGTGTGGTTGTTTGGTGGGGTGTGTGGTAGTGTAGTTGGGTGTGTGGTGGGTTGTTTGGTAGTGTGGTGGGGTGTGTGGTAGTGAGGTGGGAAGTGTGGTTGTGTAGTGGTGTGTGGAAGTGCCGTGGGATAGTGTGGTGGGGGGTGTGGTAGTGTGGTAGGGAATGTGGTAGTGTGGTGGGGTGTGTGGTAGTGTGGTGGGAAGAGTGGTTGTATAGTGGTGTGTTGAAGTGTGGTGGGGGGTGTGGTAGTGTGGTGGGGAATGTGGTAGTGTGGTGGGGTGTGGTAGTGTGGTGGGAAGTGTGGTTGTGTAGTTGTGTGTGGAAGTGTGGTGGGATAGTGTGGTGGGGGAGTGGTAGTGTGGTGGGGAATGTGGTAGTGTGGTGGGTGAGTGGAAGCGAGGTGGAGTGTGTGGTTGTGTGGTGGGGTGTGGTAGTGTGGTGGGGTTTTGAAGTATTGTGCTGGGGGTGTGTGGTAGTGTGCTGGGGGGTGTGGCAGTGTGGTGAGGAGTGTGGTAGTGTGGTGGGGGTGTGGTAGTGTTGTGGGGTGTGTGGTAGTGTGTTGGGGTTTTGAAATATTGTGCTGGGGGTATGTGGTAGTACTCACCTAGTTGTGTTTGCGGGGGTTGAGCTCTGGCTCTTTGGTCCCGCCTCTCAACCGTCATTCAACAGGTGTACAGATTCCTGAGCCTATCGGGCTCTATCATATCTACACTTGAAACTGTGTATGGAGTCAGCCTCCACCACATCACTTCCTAATGCATTCTATTTGTCAACCACTCTGACACTAAAAAAGTTCTTTCTAATATCTCTGTGGCTCATTTGGGCACTCAGTTTCCACCTGTGTCCCCTTGTGCATGTTCCACTTGTGTTAAATAGACTGTCTTTATCTACCCTTTCAATTCCTTTCAGAATCTTGAATGTGGTGATCATGTCCGACCTAACTCTTCTGTCTTCCAGCGAAGTGAGGTTTAATTCCTGTAGTCTCTCCTCATAGCTCATACCTCTCAGCTCGGGTACTAGTCTGGTGGCAAACCTTTGAACCTTTTCCACTTTAGTCATATCCTTGACTAGATATGGACAGTAGTGTAAAAGGAGACACATGGGGAAAACATTTTCAGAAACGGTTGAGCACTTCCATGCCGACTCGACTCCTGGGGGCCAGATCGACCAAAAACTTATTTTAGGTGGTTAGGTTAGGGCACAGTCAGCTCGCACCTGGCTGGCTGGCGGGGTTGGGTGGTCCGTTCCCCCCAGGGGTACCCAGGGCCCACCACCCAGGGTGTACCTTAAGAACTGGTGCCCTATCCTAACCTGTTTTTTCTTGATATGTCTCGTGCTTTTAAGACGAGTCTAAGGCATCAAGAAGGGGGTCCCTACTTTTTAAAGGTACCGAGGATGAATGTTCAATAGATGAAAACCAAAAAAGGTGAAAGGCACTGGTGAAAGACATATAAACGTTTTTGAAGTATTTTAATGGCATGAGCAAAATTCACGATTTGGGCCGGGGGTGTGACCAGAGTACTATGGTATCAATTTGGGGGCTCCTACATATGAATAGATCAGAAGGTGAATGTTCAATAGATTCAAACCAAGAAACACAGTTGAAAGCAAATATAGAAGTTTTTGGAGTACTTTAATGAGGCTATGACTGAATAGTACAGGGAGCCCTTGGCACAGCTCCATTTTCTGTAAGTGTCAGAGGTGAGCGGTGAGAAAGGGGCGCGATTTTTTGACCAATCAGGAGCCGAGTAGAAAAATTCTCTTTCTGTCCCGGGGTCATGGGCCAATCAGGTGAAATTCTCCTTATTTGTCGCGGGGGTGTCACGTGACATGACGTCGGCAATAGGGACCCTCGACCTATGATAACCCCAGTGGGGTCAAGCATAGAAGGGGGGGAAAAGATTCCTTACAAAGACCAAGTTGGATATTTAGGTGTAGTAAGCCTTATCTTGAATTTGCATGATACTGTGGGGTACATTGACATGAAGGGCGAGTCACAGAACAGGATCTGCATGTGAGATGGGTCATATTAGGGTTTTAAAGAAGTTAAGATAGCTTTAAAGAGTCCTGTGTGCTTGATAGTGGGTAAATGTTCAGTCAATAATTCTCGTGTTTTGAATCTGAATGAGGGGTCCTAGTTTGCGTTCTAGTCGTAAAATGAGTTCCTTAGTATATTTGCTATGGAAAATGAACTTTCAGTACTCTATATAATTTGAAATGAGGTAAATAAAGACATGTTTATGTGCGAGAAGAGGCAGGTTGGAAACTGTTTATTCCAGTCATCCCCCCCTTGGCTTTGCTCTGTTTTCTGTAGCCAAAGTAAAGATTCCATTTTCTGTGGCATTCAGTTGATTACTGGTGAAAAAGGCATGCTTGCCTTTGTATGGTTCTAACCTGTTTATAGATATATTTGTCGGGCCTCAAATTAGATTTTAATATGAAAAATAGCATCAAATGTATGTCTATCTTTTGTAATAAACGTTACAAGCATTAACAATACCTGTGTAATTTCATAGAAAACGAAAAGAAGGCTAAATAGTGGGGCCTCAGCCATATTGTGTTGGGTTTGACACTCCAAACATTAATTTGACACTCGTAAATATACTATAAAGGAAAGTAGTTGAGTGGTTTAAGCAATTTAATATATATTAGGAATCTGTTTACGTTCCGTATTAAATTTCATTTTTTAACATCATAATAGTTTGCAGCTATAGTTGTGGGGGCCCCAATAACTTCATGTAACGCTTCGACTGGCACTATCTGTTGCTATGAAATGCTTTTTGATATGTGTAAAAATTTAAAAGTCTACTCCATCAGTTGCCTTTTATGTCAGTGGTGGTATATCAAGTACAATGGTTTTCAGAAAATGTTACACCTCCACCTTTCAAAAAGTGAAAAGATGAATTCATTTTGGCATTATTGTCATTACTTTGGAAGTTTTTAATGATAGCACATGCTTAAACAAACTCGCTCGCAAAAACAAACTCATTTTTTTTTGGTTCAACTTACACAAATAAACCCAGGGCTTTCACATTCGCGCAAAATACTTAGTCCGCCCCTAAACTTAAAACAGTTGCACAATCTTACTTAAACACATTGCTAAACTCTTAAACACAAACAAAAACTCAATTTTTAACTTACACAAATAAACACGAGCTTTGCACATTCACACAAAAAAAATGCTTAGTCCCCCTAGACTTGAACACTCACAATCTTACGGTGCTTTAATTGCCAAAGCCTTCCAAACCTGCACTGGGTCGTTAGTCATACATAGAATCAGCAAGAGCCCACCCCAGTCGCTCACGCGGGCAATAGACATGTTTTTCGCCCAACTGTATTTATTTAAAATAATACGTCAGATAGAAAGAGTTTCGCATTGCTATTATATTTACCTTATAAAGCCTCTCTATAAAAATTATATGCCACTGCGTATTATGATTGTTTTATAATAAATATTGCATAAATACTTACACGATTTCATAAACAAAAAATTATTTTAATAAGCCATGTTTGGAAGGCATCATCAATATGATAAATACAAACTTTTACACTAACTAAGAAGATATATCTCATAGAGGATTTGTTCTTCAGGATATATGTTATTGTTTAAGAGTTTCATTCTATATAAAAAAGTTGCCAATGTTATCAAAACTCTGGCCACAAATTTTTTATAAAGGTTTTCCAAGGGAGTAAATCTTGCTTCCTCTCTTTCTCCCACGAGTTTCCTCACTTGGACTGGATGCAGAGTAACCTTCGTGCAAGTCTTGACTCAGTTCCCCAACGTCCAAACTACTGGACATTGCAAAATTTCACTAAATAATGCGGTATTTTAGTTGCCGCCTCTAATTATAGAGATTTCAATCTCTAAACATTTGAGTGCGAAGAACAACTCTCGTGCAGGCCCGCGTTCAGTCCCCGACGTTCAAGCTTTTTGCTATAGTAAATGTCTCTAAAATGAGGCCGTATCTCGCCCTGACCAACTGTTTTTGGCTCAATTGTAACCCATCCAGCCGCAGTCTGCTGGATAGAAGGGCAGTGGGCCTGATAAAAATAAAAAACATAAATTGTTAGACTAGCTCTTTGCATATGCTAGTTGTTTAATTTATTAACTGCCACTAATGCGATGATGATGCAAGAGGAGCCAGTACACATCTATGGACCAACCTATAAAAGCAGCAGACTTCTAGATGTTACTACTGCTCAGCTTAGCGCCCCCACTGGATGGGCGGCAGTGCGCAGGAAAAACAGATAAATTATGACACTAGCTCGCCACATATCCCAGTCTTGGTTTTAATTTAGAAACTGCACTTGCGGTCTTTCTCGTGCCCCATTGTTGATGTGTGACAATGACCATTGGATTTTTTAAAAAACTAGCTCATTAAGATTGCAAAAACTTGCTTTAGCTAAATGAATTGTGTAGGTTCTGACTTTGAGGCCCATTATGCATCGCTGCAGCCCTTTCCGCTATTGCGGAAACCTTGGCAATACTAGCTCGAGGCAAGATAAACATTGTTGCCATCACCATACAACCAATATAACCATAAATTGTATGTAACTGATGATATTTGAGAATGACTGATGGAGGCATGAGGAACATCGTTGTCGTCATCAGTTAACAATGACCTTCACAGATACTCTGAACACCACCATTTGTTATCTTACCATGCAAGCTTAAGGCATGAACAACACCATGTTATGCATGATAAATATTATTATAATTTATGGTATCTTGCTTCACTAGTTGGCATCTAACCATACTGACTTGAGAAAAGAGCAACATTGTGTTATCATTGTCAGATAAACAAGATGATCACTGCGGATATCCTGCATCAACCAAATTGATATATGATCACACAGGTCTCTTTCAACTTGTGGGGCTCCAGACACCCTTGTCTCCACCGGTCCCCCTCCCCAGAAAATAATAAAAAGAAACACAAAGGCAATACCCCCAACTGACACCTCTATGATGCCAATGACACCATAATAAGTCACTTAACTACGTTTAATGTTTTGTAGGATGGGGCCATGTTGAATTAACATCAACAAGAACCTGTTGGCATATACCACATCTACTGCATAACCCGCAAGGAAGTCCTCTCTCAGTTATATTTTCTCAGGTGACCCACCACCCTCTCTCAGTTTATTATTTCCCAACTCGACTTTATCTTAAAATTAATGTAACTAGCCAGAAATCTGAATTTTCTCTCAAGAATTATCAGATCCGCAGAGGCAAGGAGTCAATCATCTTAATCTAAAAGAACTGTAACACCTAATTAACAAAAATATATTAAAACGATAGTGGATGGTACATCAATGTTACCCTTCGACTCTCTACCTGAATCTTATCAACAGAATAGTGTTAAATAAACTAAATTTTATAAACATCTTCCCTGCAATTAGAGCAGCTCTCATTGAAAATATCCATTACCAATATGTCTTCAGAGTTAATTCTGGGATGCAGCTTCCACTCCCTATATATAGTGATCATGAATGGATAAGTTAATACGTGCAAGTACGTATATATTCAGTAGCTACAAGAACAAAATGTATGGTTAATACATACATAATAACAATATTCTCGGTATTTCTACACTCTTGGAAGGTGGTTATCCTTAAAGACATTCAATATAAGAGTTCACAAGATTACAACATACACCGAAATATAATACTAATAATGATGACCATCAACACGTCACTGGGCCTCTACCTCACATCCCACCACACTACCACACACCCCACCACATTACCACACACCCCAAACCCATACTACATAACCCCACTACAATACAACACACCCCACCACACTACCACACAAATTACCACACTACCACACACCCCCACCACACTTCCACGCACCTCACCACACTACCACACACCCCACCACACTACCACACATCCCACCACACTACCACACACCCCAAACCAATACTTCATAGCCCCACCCCAATACTACACAACCCACCACACTACCACACACACCCCCACACTACCAAGTCCCCCGCTAGCACAAATAGGTGAGTACACAGCCCAACCACACTACCACACACCCCACCACAATACTACACAACCCCAACACACTACCACACACCCCCATCACACTACCACACTCCCCCACCACACTACTACACACAACCACAATACCCCACCACACTACCACACCCCACCATACAACCACACACCCCACCTCGCTTCCACACACCCACCACACTACCACACACCCCACCATACTACCACATCCCCCACCACTCTACCATACCCCCCACCAAACTACCCCACCACACTACCACACCTCACTATACAACCAAACACCCCACCACACTACCACACACCCCACCACACTACCAAACAGCCCAACACACTACCACACACCCCACCACACTACCACACACCCCACTACCACACACCCCACCACACTACCACACAAACCAAAGCTACTCCACAGTCACATCAGAAGGAAAACAACAGTGAAAGAACAGGTAGTGAAACTTCGAACAGGCGAGGACAGGTATACAGAGAATGACAAAGAGGTGTGTGAAGATCTCAACAAGAGGTTCCAGGAGGTTTTCACAATAGAACAAGGTGAGGTCACTGTGCTAGGAGAAAGGGAGGTAAACCAGGTTGCCTTGGAAGAGTTCGAAATTACGAGAGAGGAGGTCAAGAGACACCTGCTGGACTTGGATGTTAGAAAGGGTGTTGGTCCAGATGGGATCTCACAATGGATACTGAAAGAGTGTGCAGAGGCACTTTGCTTGCCACTCTCCATAGTGTATAGTAAGTCACTGGAGATGGGAGACCTACCAGAAATAAGGAAGACGGCGAATGTGTTAACAATATACAAAAAGGGAGACAGGCAAGAGGCACTGAACTACAGGCCAGTGTCCTTGACTTGTATACCATGCAAGGTGATGGAGAAGATCGTGAGAAAAAACCTGGTAACACATCTGGAGAGAAGGGACTTCGTGACAAATCGCCAACATGGGTCCAGGGAGGGTAAATCTTGCCTTACAGGCTTGATAGAATTCTACGATCAGGTGACAAAGATTAAGCAAGAAAGAGAGGGCTGGGCGGACTGCATTTTCTTGGATTGTCGGAAAGCCTTTGACACAGTACCGCATAAGAGGCTGGTACATAAGCTGGAGAGACAGGCAGGTGTAGCTGGTAAGGTGCTCCAGTGGATAAGGGAGTATCTAAGTAATAAGAAGCAGAGAGTTACGGTGAGGGGGTGAGACCTCCGATTGGTGTGAAGTCACCAGTGGAGTCCCACAGGGCTCTGTACTCGGTCCTATCTTGTTTCTGATATATGTAAATGATCTCCCGGAGGGTATCGACTCATTTCTCTCAATGTTTGCAGACGATGCTAAAATTATGAGAAGGATTAAAACAGAAGAGGACTGTTTGAGGCTTCAAGAAGACCTAGACAAGCTGAAGGAATGGTCGAACAAATGGTTGTTAGAGTTTAACTCAACCAAATGTAATGTAATGAAGATAGGTGTAGGGTCAGGAGGCCAGATACAAGGTATCATCTGGGAGAGGAAATTTTTCAGGAGTCAGAGAAGGAAAAAGACTTGGGGGTTGATATCATGCCAGACCTGTCTCCTGCAGCACATATCAAGCGGATAACATCAGCGGCATATGCCAGGCTGGCCAACATACAAACGGCATTCAGAAACTTGTGTAAAGAATCATTCAGAACTTTGTATACCACATATGTCAGGCAAATCCTGGAGTATGCAGCCCCCAGCATGGAGTCCATAGTAGTGTAAAAGGAGACACATGGGGAATAAATTTTTCAGAAACGGTTGGGCACTTCCATGCCGACTCAACTCCCGGGGGCCAGATCGACCAAAAACTTATTTTTGGTGGTTAGGTTAGGGCACGGTCAGCGCGCACCTTGCTGGCTGGCAGGGTGGGGTGGTCCGTTCCCCCCAGGGGTACCCAGGGCCCACCTCCCAGGGTGTACCTGAGGAACTGGTGCCCTATCCTAACCTGTTTTTTCTCGATATGTCTCGTGCTTTTAAGACGAGTCTAAGGCATCAAGAAGGGGGTCCCTACTTTTTAAACGTACCGAGGATGAATGTTCAATAGATGAAAACCAAAAAATACACTGGTGAAAGGCATATAAACGTTTTTGGAGTATTTTAATGGCATGAGCAAAATTCACGATTTGGGCTGGGGTGTGACCAGAGTACTATGGTATCAATTTGGGGGCTCCTACTTGTGAATAGATCAGAAGGTGAATGTTTAATAGATTCAAACCAAGAAACACAGTTGAAAGCGAATATAGAAGTATAGAATTAGAATATAGAATTATAGAAAGCGAATATAGAATTAGAACTAGAGACTGCTGTGGGAAGAATATCTTCGCCAGTTTCAGAGTCAAGGGTGCCGAGTCTGTCCTGTCTGTGGGTGCAGTCTATAGAATTCCTAACACTGATGTGTCTGAATTCAATTCAAACCTTAGAAATCTAATACTAGATAACAGACTGAACAAAAACCATCTAATTTTTGCAGGGGACTTTAATATTGACCTCTGTGAGCCTGAACACCCTACTGCTGTTAGCTTCCTCAACTGTATGAATTCCTGCTTCCTCATACCCTTAATCACTAGACCAACTAGAATCACTGATAGTACTGCTACGACTCTAGATCACATCTGGACCAACATAACCTCTCCGCTTACTTCAGGTATAATCACCGATAGCACTACAGACCATTACCCCACATTTCTCTTAACTAACATTATCAAACCACCTCTTGAGTCAAGGGAGTTAAGCTTTAGGCTGCACAATGAAACTGCTATAAACAATTTTATAACTACTGCTGATAATGTCAACTGGGAGTCCGAGTTAGGTAACATAGGGGACATCAACCTAGCAGTGAAATCTTTTCTACAAACAACTCTTAGCCTTTATAACACCCACTGTCCTATGCTTACAAAACAAGTCAAAAACTAAAGGCTTAACAATCCTTGGCTTACAAAGGGAATACTTAAATCCATTAACAAAATACACGACTTTGAGAAGAAGTATAGGCTAGGAACCGTCTCCAAAGAATTCTCAAAGAATTACTCGTTATTGCTATCTAAAATAATTAGACGAGCCAAAACTAAATACTATGAAGATAAATTTACCCAAATAAAGAGCAACATTAAAAAAACTTGGAGCACAATTTCACAAATATTGGGATCAAAGAAGATTTTAAATAACAAACCAACACTCCTGTCCAATAACGTTGGTCAGCTTTCAGCCTCTGATTCTGCTGTTGAGTTCAATAGGTTCTTCTCTTCCATTGGGTCATCCCTTGCAAATGATATTCCATTTTCCAGTACTGATGTTAAGGACTATCTTACAGGTAACTATCCACAGTCTCTGTACCTAAAGCCTACTAATTCCACTGATGTCAATGAGATAATCCTTTCCCTTAAAACCAAGTCTAGTGCCCTCGAGGAGATACCAACTTTAATTTACAAAAAAGCCTCCAGATCTTTAGCCCCTGCTATTACATTGCTCTTCAACAAGTCACTTGAACTCCAAACCTTTCCAGACTTTCTAAAAAAGCAAGAGTAACCCCTGTCCACAAATGTGGTGATCTCACAGATGTTAACAACTACAGACCTATATCAATCCTGCCTAACTTGTCAAAAATATTCGAAAAACTAATCTACAAGCAGCTTTACTCTTTTCTAGCCAAACACAATATACTTAGCTCTTGTCAATATGGCTTCAGACCCAAAAAAAAGCACTAACGATGCACTTATTAGTATGATTAACTTGATTCACGCAGCTCTTGATAAAAAGGAGTTCCCTGTTGGGTTATTTGTGGACCTGCGTAAGGCTTTTGACATTGTCAACCACCAAAACCTTCTTCTTAAATTACAGCATTATGGAGTCAGAGGACACTCCCTGCAATACCTCAAATCTTATCTTACTGACAGGCTCCAGTATGTTTCTGTGAATAATACAATTTCTCCCACCCTACCCATCAACATTGGTGTTCCTCAGGGCAGCATACCTGGCCCTCTCCTCTTTCTCATCTTCATTAATGACCTTCCAAATGCCTCCCAACACCTCAAACCAATTCTATTTGCTGACGACACAACCTTCATTTACTCCAGTCCTGACCCCCTTGCTCTAAATGCCACAGTAAATATTGAGCTAGAGAAAGTCCATCTTTGGCTAACTGCCAACAAACTCACCCTTAACATTGACAAAACGTTTTATATTCTGTTTGGTAATAAATCCTTTAATCAAATAAATCTCAAAATAAACAATACCCAAATTTGTAGCAAATTAGATGGCAAATTCCTTGGCGTTCTCATCGACCACAAGCTGAATTTCCAGGGACACATTCTAAATATATCAAAAAAAGTTTCAAAAACTGTTGGCATTCTTTCTAAGATCAGATATTATGTACCTCGCCATGCCCTGGTGACTCTCTATTACTCCCTCATCTATCCATATCTCAACTATGGTATTTGTGCTTGGGGTTCTACTACCCAAAATCATTTACGTCCTCTAATTACTCAACACAAAGCTGCTATTAGGAAAATATCCAACTCTAGCCCCAGACATGACTCGGTACCCCTACTCAAATCTCTGAATATGTTAGATATTAAGTCATTGCACATTCTCTCATGTGTATTATACATATATAAAATGCTGAACTGTAATGCCAATCCTGACCTCAAAAGATTCATTGAAGGTTGTAACAGAACCCATGAGCACCACACCAGAAATAAATACAGTTTTGATATTCCTAGAGTACGACTTAATCAAACTATAAATGCTCTTCAAATCAAGGGACCCAGAATGTGGAATGATCTTCCCAACCATGTTAAAGACGGTACCTCTCTCAACCAGTTTAAGATAAAAACGAAGCACTACCTAATAAATTCCCTGTAACCTATCTTACCCCTCTGTTGTCAACCCATGTATGTTTTTTGTTTTGTTTTTTTCAAAACAACGCTGTTTGAATGTAATTATCTGTAATAATGTGTAATTGTATTTGTGCTGCTTTTTCAGCCATGTTCCCCCCTCTTTTACCTCTATTTTTAGGCGATGAGTCACAATAACGTGGCTGAAGTATGTTGACCAGACCACACACTAGAAATTGAAGGGACGACGACGTTTCGGTCCGTCCTGGACCATTCTCAAGTCGATTGTGATGAGGACAGGTAGGGACAGGCATTAAATAGGCAAGAGAGAGCTGAGGAGGAAAGTCAGGTGTAGGGGATAGTAGTAATGAGAACTGCAGCAGGCCTATTGGCCCATACGAGGCAGCTCCTATTATAACCACCGAAGGAGATAGTAATAGGAATAAGAAGAGGATAGCAAGGGAGCGTAGAAGACAATGAACAGAAAAAGGGAGAAGAGAGAAAGAAAGGGAAAGAGAAAGATAGAAATGGAAAGGGGAAAGCTTATGTTAAGTCACGTTTGTTAGAAAGATTAGAGCATTTGAGTATATACTGTGAAAGGGAAGAGTCCACAGCAACAAAGCCAGGACTCAAGTTCATGTTGGGTACATTGTTAATAAGAGCCGATTCTACAAGACGGCGTCTGTGTAGAGTAGAGGCAGGAAAGATTAATTTGGAGGAAGACCAATCAATGGGATGATTAGAATCCCTCACATGGCAGAAGAGAGCATTGTTAGTGTCAGCAGACTTAACACTTCTCTTGTGTTCTTTAAGTCTGTCATTCAGTGTATGGCCAGTTTCGCCAAAGTATTGGAGAGGACAAGATGAACAGGAAATAGAGTAGACACCAGCAGCATTAGAAGCAGGAGGAGCAGTGTGAACTAGATTGCTGCGAAGTGTGTTAGTTTGTCGAAAGGCGAGAAAGGTTTGTTGAAAGGCCACACAGACGCCGTCTTGTAGAATCGGCTCTTATTAACAATGTACCCAACATGAACTTGAGTCCTGGCTTTGTTGCTGTGGACTCTTCCCTTTCACAGTATATACTGTGGCAGGCAGAGAAGTGCGTTCTGGCTACTAGGTACGACATATATATATATATATATATATATATATATATATATATATATATATATATATATATATATATATATATAAATATATATATATATATATATATATATATATATATATATATACACATACACAGCCAACGCATATTATACAACATCCCCAAGACCATTTCATAAGAGTTAGTGCTGCACCCCTCCATGTAATTTCATCAAATTAAAGACAATTTTACCTAAAATTTGTTGTGTATGACAACCAAAAGCCCAATTTCCCAAAGCTTAAAAGAAAAAAACAGCCCAAGCTAAATTTATTTAAATTTACTCCAGTTTAAAGACAAGTCCACCAAAAGTTATCTCCAATTATAAAAAAAAAACTAAAACTGAATTTAAATGTAACTAATCATATAAGAACCAAAAGCTAAATTTCACTGTCCCTCCCCCTCCCTCACCCACTCAACCCCCACCCCACTCCAGGAATTGGCCTGATTTGTTCAAGCCAAACCCCAATTCACCCGAGTTTTCTCTATCTCATCTAAAAATAACGTTCATTTCCAATGCCCATTATCCAGCCACCACATATTCCCCATTCTTAAGACCATTTCATAGTGTTAGTGCTGTGGCCATCTACCTAATTTCATCCCAATTAATGACAATTCCCCATTAAATATTGGCAAAAATATGCCTAATCATATCACAGCCAAAGCCCATTTAACCCAAGTTTCACCTATCCCATACAAATTTAATGTGCATTTTCAATATCCAATATCCAGTTGCCCCATGTCACGCCCTATTCCCAAGACTATTTCATAGTAATAGCGCATTGTCCTTCCAGCTATTTCCAAATATCCAGATGTGCTTATATATCATCACTCCTAGGAAACCAGTCTTATCCTAATGCAGCCAAGGCCAAATTTAGCCAAATGTATCCCAATTTACGACAATTTCCACCTAATTTATGGCAATTTATCCCAATTTAATCCATTTTCCACCTAATTTTTTGCCCCAATTTATCCTAATTTAATCCAATTTCCACTAAATTTACCTGAGATTGTCCATTTCATAGCACAACCAAAGCCTAATTTGACCAAGTTTCCCCTATCCCATACAAATTTAATGTGCATTTTCAATATCTAATATCCAGGTGCCCTATGTCACGCCCTATTCCCAAGACCATTTCATAGTAATAGCGCAGTGTCCATCCAGCTATTTCCAAATATCCAGATGTGTTTATATATCTTCAATCCTACGAAACCAGACCTAACCTAACACACAGCTAAGGCCAAATTTATCCCAATTTAATCCAATTTCCACCTAATTTGATCCAATTTATTCTAATTTAATCCAATTCCCGCCAAATTTACCCGAGTTTACCATTTCATAGCACAACCAAAGCCCCAATTTGACCAAGTTTCACCTATCCCAATTAAATTTAATGTGCATCTTCAATATCAGGTCGTTCCAATGTCACAGCCTATTCCCAAAGACCATTTCATAGTAATAGTTCAGTGTTCATCCAGCCATTCCATGTTCCAGATGTGTTTATATATCATCAAACCTACCAAAAAGCAGACCTAACCCAATAGGGCTAAGGCCAAATTTAATCAAATTTTCCCCAATTTAAGATAATTTCCACCTAATTTGCCACAATTTTATCCAATTTCCACCAAATTTTACCATAGTTCACCTTATCATAGCACAGCAAAAGCCCCAGTTTGTCCAAGTTTCACCCATTCCATATAACTTTTATGTGTATTTCCAGTATCCAATATCCAGTGGTCGATGTCATACTCCATTCCCAGAGACCATTTCATAGTGATAGTGTAGGGTCCGACGAGCCATTTCCAATATACAGATGCGTTTATATACATCAATCTTACCTAAAAACCAGACCCAACCCTAACATGGCTAAGACCAAATTTAACCAAATGTATCACAATTTAAGACAATTTCTACCTAATTTGCCCCAATTTATCCAAATTTAAGACATTTTCTACCAAATTTACCCGATTTTATGTATTATAGCAAGGTCAATGCCCAATTTTCCCTCAAGTCTCGCCTATTCCATACACTGCAAATTTAAGGCGCATTTTCAATATGCAGTCCAATATTCTCGACTGTTTTTTTTATTTGTTAGTTATGGATCTTTATTAAATATTGTATTTTATATATTTAGAAAAGTATTTGTTTGGATATTAACCCAACTACCCTGTACCCTAACCTGCGTGGATCTTTGCCAAATATTCCTGTCATTGTTGTTTATGGACTCAACAACCCTGAAGCTAACCTGCCTTGACCTGACGTTAATTGTTGCACCTTCTTTTTTTGGGGAAAGTGATGTTTTTGCATCAACCCAACCGCCCTTGCCCATACCTCTCATACCAAAAATCTTGGTTCCATATATGGTATCTTATTCTTGGGACACTGCCAATCCATCCCAACCTAACCTCTATTAACTATGGGTTTAATGGCCATTTTTCTCTACATAAGTTCAAACAAAACCCAACCTCATATAAATGGATTTGAACTCCATTTGAACACATGTTCTTAGGAAACATGATAAGATTCGCCATATCTCTATCATTAAATAACCAAATTTTACTTAACCTAGCCTATAATCCCACCCCCCCTTGAAATTCTGGCAAATTATGGATATTAAAGAATTAAAGTAGGGATATATTTTCACATTAGCTTAATATAACCCAAGGGGGGGGGGGATTATAGGCTAGGTTAAGGAAAATTTGATTATTCAATGATAGAGATATGGCGAATCTTATCACCAAATATATATATATATATATATATATATATATATATATATATATATATATATATATATATATATATATATATATATATATATATATATATGTCGTACCTAGTAGCCAGAACGCACTTCTCAGCCTACTATGCAAGGCCAAATTTGCCTAATAAGCCAAGTTTTCATGAATTAATTTTTTTTCGACTACCTAACCTACCTAACCTAACCTAACCTAACTTTTTCGGCTACCTAACCTAACCTAACCTATAAAGATGGGTTAGGTTAGGTTAGGTAGGGTTGGTTAGGTTCGGTCAGATATCTACGTTAATTTTCACTCCAATAAAAAAAAATTGACCTCATACATAATGAAATGGGTAGCTTTATCATTTCATAAGAAAAAAATTAGAGAAAATATATTAATTCAGGAAAACTTGGCTTATTAGGCAAATCGGGCCTTGAATAGTAGGCTGAGAAGTGCATTCTGGCTACTTGGTACGACATATATATATATATATATATATATATATATATATATATATATATATATATATATATATATATATATATATATATATATATATGTCGTACCTAGTAGCCAGAACTCACTTTTCAGCCTACAATGCAAGGCCCGATTTGCCTAATAAGCCAAGTTTTCATGAATTAATATATTTTCTCTAATTTTTTTCTTATGAAATGATAAAGCAATCCATTTCATTATGTAAGAGGTCATTTTTTTTTATTGGAGTTAAAATTAACGTAGATATATGACCGAACCTAACCAACCCTACCTAACCTAACCTAACCTATCTTTATAGGTTAGGTTAGGTTAGGTAGCCGAAAAAGTTAGGTTAGGTTAGGTTAGGTAGTCGAAAAGCAATTAATTCATGAAAACTTGGCTTATTAGGCAAATCAGGCCTTGCATAGTAGGCTCAGAAGTGAGTTCTGGCTACTAGGTACGACATATATATATATATATATATATATATATATATATATATATATATATATATATATATATATATATATATATATATATATATATATATGTCGTACCTAGTAGCCAGAACTCACTTCTCAGCCTACTATGCAAGGCCCGATTTGCCTAATAAGCCAAGTTTTTCTGAATTAATATATTTTCTATAATTTTTTTCTTATGAAATGATAAAGCTGCCCTTTTCACTATGTATGAGGTCAATTTTTTTTATTGGAGTTAAAATTAACGTAGATATATGACCGAACCTAACCAACCCTACCTAACCTAACCTAACCTATCTTTATAGGTAAGGTTAGGTTAGGTAGCCAAAAAAAGCTAGGTTAGGTTAGGTTAGGTAGGTTAGGTAGACGAAAAAATTTTAATTCATGAAAACTTGGCTTATTAGGCAAATCGGGCCTTCCATAGTAGGCTGAGAAGTGAGTTCTGGCTACTAGGTACGACATATATATATATATATATATATATATATATATATATATATATATGTCGTACCTAGTAGCCAGAACGCACTTTTTGGCCTACTATGCAAGGCCCGATTTGCCTAATAAGCCAAGTTTTCATGAATTAATTATTTTTCGACTACCTAACCTTCCTAACCTAACCTAACCTAACTTTTTCGGCTACCTAACCTAAACTAACATATAAAGATAGGTTAGGTTAGGTTAGGTAGGGTTGGTTAGGTTCGGTCATATATCTGTTAATTTTAACTCCAATTAAAAAAAATTGACCTCATACGTAAAGAAATGGGTAGCTTTATCATTTCATAAGAAAAAAATTAGAGAAAATATAATAATTCAGGAAAACTTGGCTTATTAGGCAAATCGGGCCTTGCATAGTAGGCTGAGAAGTGCGTTCTGGCTACTAGGTACGACATATATATATATATATATATATATGTCGTACCTAGTAGCCAGAACTCACTTTTCAGCCTACTATTCAAGGCCCGATTTGCCTAATAAGCCAAGTTTTCCTGAATTAATATATTTACTATAATTTTTTTCTTATGAAATGATAAAGCAACCCTTTTCTCTATGTATGAGGTCAATTTTTTTTTATTGGAGTTAAAATTAACGTAGATATATGACCGAACCTAACCATGCCTACCTAACCTAACCTAACCTTTATTTATGGGTAAGGTTAGGTTAGGTAGCCAAAAAAAGCTAGGTTAGGTTAGGTTAGGTAGGTTAGGTAGACGAAAAAACATTAATTCATGAAAACTTGGCTTATTAGGCAAATCGGGCCTTGAATAGTAGGCTGAAAAGTGCGTTCTGGCTATTAGGTACGACATATGTATATATATATATATATATATATATATATATATATATATATATATATATATATATATTTATATATATATATATATATATATATATGGTGCTTCTGTAGTTGCCTCGATTCTTTCCTCCTTCTGCAATAAGTTCTGCTTGTAAGGTATCTTTGGTCCGGATTTCTTGGCGTTCACAGTTTCGATCAGTTTGTTGACCTTTGCTTTTAATTCGGCTGTAGTGTCCTTCGTTACCCTTTGGAACTTAGTTTGGTCAGAGAGTATGATGTTCATTTTCGCCAGATATTCGTCTTTTTTGAGAATGACATATATTGGCGACTTGTCACCTCTCCTGACAACTATCTCCTTGTTCTCACGAAGGCTTTTAGCTGCCGCTCCCCAGAGCTTAGAGCGGCAGCTAAAAGCCTTCGTGAGAACAAGGAGATAGTTGTCAGGAGAGGTGACAAGTCGCCAATATATGTCATTCTCAAAAAAGACGAATATCTGGCGAAAATGAACATCATACTCTCTGACCAAACTAAGTTCCAAAGGGTAACGAAGGACACTACAGCCGAATTAAAAGCAAAGGTCAACAAACTGATATATATATATATATATATATATATATATATATATATATATATATATATATATATATATATATATATATATATATATATATATATATATATATATATATATATATATATATATATATATTATTAAATATGACCGAAAAAGTAAGATTAATAATTCTAACACGAATTTTCTCAATCTTTCGTACATTACGCTTCACTGTTGGAGGTAAATCAAAAATCACTTCTCCAAAATTCATTTTTTATTTCTAGTCTGACGCGACACGGGCGCGTTTCGTAAAACTTATTACATTTTCAAAGACTTCACAAATACACAACTGATTAGAACTTACGTCTCTCTGATATTATATCTACATTTGAGTGAGGTGGGAAGGATGATGTGGCATTATCAACACAAGACAGAACAGGAGGGGATATTAATAGGGTATTAAAAGTATCAACACAAGACAGAACAGAAACAATGGGTATTGAATAGAAGTGTTTGTAGAAAGCCTATTGGTCCATATTTCTTGATGCTTCTATATTGGGGCGGAGTCTTGAGGTGGGTAGAATATAGTTGTGCAATAATTGGCTGTTGATTGCTGGTGTTGACTTCTTGATGTGTAGTGCCTCGCAAACGTCAAGCCGCCTGCTATCGCTGTATCTATCGATGATTTCTGTGTTGTTTACTAGGATTTCTCTGGCGATGGTTTGGTTATGGGAAGAGATTATATGTTCCTTAATGGAGCCCTGTTGCTTATGCATCGTTAAACGCCTAGAAAGAGATGTTGTTGTCTTGCCTATATACTGGGTTTTTTGGAGCTTACAGTCCCCAAGTGGGCATTTGAAGGCATAGACGACGTTAGTCTCTTTTAAAGCGTTCTGTTTTGTGTCTGGAGAGTTTCTCATGAGTAGGCTGGCCGTTTTTCTGGTTTTATAGTAAATCGTCAGTTGTATCTTCTGATTTTTGTCTGTAGGGATAACGTTTCTATTAACAATATCTTTCAGGACCCTTTCCTCCGTTTTATGAGCTGTGGAAAAGAAGTTCCTGTAAAATAGTCTAATAGGGGGTATAGGTGTTGTGTTAGTTGTCTCTTCAGAGGTTGCATGGCTTTTCACTTTCCTTCTTATGATGTCTTCGATGAAACCATTGGAGAAGCCGTTATTGACTAGGACCTGCCTTACCCTACAGAGTTCTTCGTCGACTTGCTTCCATTCTGAGCTGTGGCTGAGAGCACGGTCGACGTATGCGTTAACAACACTCCTCTTGTACCTGTCGGGGCAGTCGCTGTTGGCATTTAGGCACATTCCTATGTTTGTTTCCTTAGTGTAGACTGCAGTGTGGAAACCTCCGCCCTTTTCCATTACTGTTACATCTAGAAAAGGCAGCTTCCCATCCTTTTCCGTCTCGTAAGTGAAACGCAGCACGGAACTCTGCTCAAATGCCTCCTTCAGCTCCTGCAGATGTCTGACATCAGGTACCTGTGTAAAAATATCGTCAACATACCTGCAGTATATGGCCGGTTTCAAGTTCATGTCGACTAAGACTTTTTGCTCGATGGTACCCATGTAGAAGTTTGCAAACAGGACACCTAGGGGAGAACCCATGGCGACCCCATCTACTTGCTTATACATGTGCCCATCCGGGCTCAAGAAGGGTGCCTCTTTAGTACAAGCTTGGAGTAGTTTCCTCAGAATACTTTCTGGCATGTCAAGAGGAGTACAGGCTGGATCACGATACACTCTGTCGGCTATCATTCCGATTGTCTCGTCCACAGGTACGTTGGTAAACAGCGATTCTACGTCCAACGAGGCTCTTATCCCTGTGGCCCGTGTGCCCCGCAGTAAGTCCACAAATTCCTTTGGAGACTTCAGGCTGAAGGCGCAAGGAACATAAGGAGTCAGCAGGCCGTTGAGTCGCTTCGCCAGTCTGTACGTGGGTGTGGGTATCTGGCTAATGATTGGCCGAAGTGGGTTTCCAGGCTTGTGCGTCTTGACATTTCCATACGCATATCCAGGTTTATATTCCCCAATGATCTTTGGCAGGTGGAGTCCGGATTTCTTGGCGTTCACAGTTTCGATCAGTTTGTTGACCTTTGCTTTTAATTCGGCTGTAGTGTCCTTCGTTACCCTTTGGAACTTAGTTTGGTCAGAGAGTATGATGTTCATTTTCGCCAGATATTCGTCTTTTTTAAGAATGACATATATTGGCGACTTGTCACCTCTCCTGACAACTATCTCCTTGTTCTCACGAAGGCTTTTAGCTGCCGCTTTAAGCTCGGGGGACAGTATGGTGCTTCTGTAGTTGCCTCGATTCTTTCCTCCTTCTGCAATAAGTTCTGCTTGTAAGGTATCTTTGGTAGTGCACAACTTTTTGGTAGTGGTTTTTGGTAGTGCAACAACAATTATTGCACAACTATATTCTACCCACCTCAAGACTCCGCCCCAATATAGAAGCATCAAGAAATATGGACCAATAGGCTTTCTACAAACACTTCTATTCAATACCCATTGTTTCTGTTCTGTCTTGTGTTGATACTTTTAATACCCTATTAATATCCCCTCCTGTTCTGTCTTGTGTTGATAATGCCACATCATCCTTCCCACCTCACTCAAATGTAGATATAATATCAGAGAGACGTAAGTTCTAATCAGTTGTGTATTTGTGAAGTCTTTGAAAATGTAATAAGTTTTACGAAACGCGCCCGTGTCGCGTCAGACTAGAAATAAAAAATGAATTTTGGAGAAGTGATTTTTGATTTACCTCCAACAGTGAAGCGTAATGTACGAAAGATTGAGAAAATTCGTGTTAGAATTATTAATCTTACTTTTTCGGTCATATTTAATAATATATGTCTACAGGAAAGACTGCTACCAAAATATACTAATATTAAAGTGCACGACCCAGCAGCAAGGAATCAAGCCTTCACGATAAAATATCGCCAGGATCTGATTCGTGATCAGATATACAAGGCAGAGAATGAAATCAAAGACAACAAAACGCAACTACTTCATGCTACAAACGAGTGGAGAAATAGCAACATCGACCATAGTATCCGTACCCGCATTGAACAACACCTCGACATCCTCACAGACCAACATCACCTCAGCACTGAAACAAGGATTATCAAGAAACTAACAACATTATATGGAGGACCTATGGCAATTCCACGACCAAGAGATGGCTTCCTGAACCTTGCAGGAATTAACCTCACTGAGGACCAAGTCACTCTCCTAAATCTGGGCATAAACTGTCATGTTATGTCCAGACCGAGTGAAATGGCCCGGAAAGTAGTGTTGGAAATTCTGTTGGACGACATATTCGACCTCGAGACACAAAAGGTCACTACCAAAGATACCTTACAAGCAGAACTTATTGCAGAAGGAGGAAAGAATCGAGGCAACTACAGAAGCACCATACTGTCCCCCGAGCTTAAAGCGGCAGCTAAAAGCCTTCGTGAGAACAAGGAGATAGTTGTCAGGAGAGGTGACAAGTCGCCAATATATGTCATTCTTAAAAAAGACGAATATCTGGCGAAAATGAACATCATACTCTCTGACCAAACTAAGTTCCAAAGGGTAACGAAGGACACTACAGCCGAATTAAAAGCAAAGGTCAACAAACTGATCGAAACTGTGAACGCCAAGAAATCCGGACTCCACCTGCCAAAGATCATTGGGGAATATAAACCTGGATATGCGTATGGAAATGTCAAGACGCACAAGCCTGGAAACCCACTTCGGCCAATCATTAGCCAGATACCCACACCCACGTACAGACTGGCGAAGCGACTCAACGGCCTGCTGACTCCTTATGTTCCTTGCGCCTTCAGCCTGAAGTCTCCAAAGGAATTTGTGGACTTACTGCGGGGCACACGGGCCACAGGGATAAGAGCCTCGTTGGACGTAGAATCGCTGTTTACCAACGTACCTGTGGACGAGACAATCGGAATGATAGCCGACAGAGTGTATCGTGATCCAGCCTGTACTCCTCTTGACATGCCAGAAAGTATTCTGAGGAAACTACTCCAAGCTTGTACTAAAGAGGCACCCTTCTTGAGCCCGGATGGGCACATGTATAAGCAAGTAGATGGGGTCGCCATGGGTTCTCCCCTAGGTGTCCTGTTTGCAAACTTCTACATGGGTACCATCGAGCAAAAAGTCTTAGTCGACATGAACTTGAAACCGGCCATATACTGCAGGTATGTTGACGATATTTTTACACAGGTACCTGATGTCAGACATCTGCAGGAGCTGAAGGAGGCATTTGAGCAGAGTTCCGTGCTGCGTTTCACTTACGAGACGGAAAAGGATGGGAAGCTGCCTTTTCTAGATGTAACAGTAATGGAAAAGGGCGGAGGTTTCCACACTGCAGTCTACACTAAGGAAACAAACATAGGAATGTGCCTAAATGCCAACAGCGACTGCCCCGACAGGTACAAGAGGAGTGTTGTTAACGCATACGTCGACCGTGCTCTCAGCCACAGCTCAGAATAGAAGCAAGTCGACGAAGAACTCTGTAGGGTAAGGCAGGTCCTAGTCAATAACGGCTTCTCCAATGGTTTCATCGAAGACATCATAAGAAGGAAAGTGAAAAGCCATGCAACCTCTGAAGAGACAACTAACACAACACCTATACCCCCTATTAGACTATTTTACAGGAACTTCTTTTCCACAGCTCATAAAACGGAGGAAAGGGTCCTGAAAGATATTGTTAATAGAAACGTTATCCCTACAGACAAAAATCAGAAGATACAACTGACGATTTACTATAAAACCAGAAAAACGGCCAGCCTACTCATGAGAAACTCTCCAGACACAAAACAGAACGCTTTAAAAGAGACTAACGTCGTCTATGCCTTCAAATGCCCACTTGGGGACTGTAAGCTCCAAAAAACCCAGTATATAGGCAAGACAACAACATCTCTTTCTAGGCGTTTAACGATGCATAAGCAACAGGGCTCCATTAAGGAACATATAATCTCTTCCCATAACCAAACCATCGCCAGAGAAATCCTAGTAAACAACACAGAAATCATCGATAGATACAGCGATAGCAGGCGGCTTGACGTTTGCGAGGCACTACACATCAAGAAGTCAACACCAGCAATCAACAGCCAATTATTGCACAACTATATTCTACCCACCTCAAGACTCCGCCCCAATATAGAAGCATCAAGAAATATGGACCAATAGGCTTTCTACAAACACTTCTATTCAATACCCATTGTTTCTGTTCTGTCTTGTGTTGATACTTTTAATACCCTATTAATATCCCCTCCTGTTCTGTCTTGTGTTGATAATGCCACATCATCCTTCCCACCTCACTCAAATGTAGATATAATATCAGAGAGACGTAAGTTCTAATCAGTTGTGTATTTGTGAAGTCTTTGAAAATGTAATAAGTTTTACGAAACGCGCCCGTGTCGCGTCAGACTAGAAATAAAAAATGAATTTTGGAGAAGTGATTTTTGATTTACCTCCAACAGTGAAGCGTAATGTACGAAAGATTGAGAAAATTCGTGTTAGAATTATTAATCTTACTTTTTCGGTCATATTTAATAATATATATATATATATATATATATATATATATATATATATATATATATATATATATATATATATATCAGTTTGTTGACCTTTGCTTTTAATTCGGCTGTAGTGTCCTTCGTTACCCTTTGGAACTTAGTTTGGTCAGAGAGTATGATGTTCATTTTCGCCAGATATTCGTCTTTTTTGAGAATGACATATATTGGCGACTTGTCACCTCTCCTGACAACTATCTCCTTGTTCTCACGAAGGCTTTTAGCTGCCGCTCTAAGCTCTGGGGAGCGGCAGCTAAAAGCCTTCGTGAGAACAAGGAGATAGTTGTCAGGAGAGGTGACAAGTCGCCAATATATGTCATTCCCAAAAAAGACGAATATCTGGCGAAAATGAACATCATACTCTCTGACCAAACTAAGTTCCAAAGGGTAACGAAGGACACTACAGCCGAATTAAAAGCAAAGGTCAACAAACTGATCGAAACTGTGAACGCCAAGAAATCCGGACCAAAGATACCTTACAAGCAGAACTTATTGCAGAAGGAGGAAAGAATCGAGGCAACTACAGAAGCACCATATATATATATATATATATATATATATATATATATATATATATATATATATATATATATATATATATATATATATATATATATATATACATATGTCGTACCTAATAGCCAGAACGCACTTTTCAGCCTACTATTCAAGGCCCGATTTGCCTAATAAGCCAAGTTTTCATGAATTAATGTTTTTTCGTCTACCTAACCTACCTAACCTAACCTAACCTAGCTTTTTTTGGCTACCTAACCTAACCTTACCCATAAATAAAGGTTAGGTTAGGTTAGGTAGGCATGGTTAGGTTCGGTCATATATCTACGTTAATTTTAACTCCAATAAAAAAAAATTGACCTCATACATAGAGAAAAGGGTTGCTTTATCATTTCATAAGAAAAAAATTATAGTAAATATATTAATTCAGGAAAACTTGGCTTATTAGGCAAATCGGGCCTTGAATAGTAGGCTGAAAAGTGAGTTCTGGCTACTAGGTACGACATATATATATATATATATATGTCGTACCTAGTAGCCAGAACGCACTTCTCAGCCTACTATGCAAGGCCCGATTTGCCTAATAAGCCAAGTTTTCCTGAATTAATATATTTTCTCTAATTTTTTTCTTATGAAATGATAAAGCTACCCATTTCTTTACGTATGAGGTCAATTTTTTTTAATTGGAGTTAAAATTAACAGATATATGACCGAACCTAACCAACCCTACCTAACCTAACCTAACCTATCTTTATATGTTAGTTTAGGTTAGGTAGCCGAAAAAGTTAGGTTAGGTTAGGTTAGGAAGGTTAGGTAGTCGAAAAATAATTAATTCATGAAAACTTGGCTTATTAGGCAAATCGGGCCTTGCATAGTAGGCCAAAAAGTGCGTTCTGGCTACTAGGTACGACATATATATATATATATATATATATATATATATATATATATATATATATATATATATATATATGTCGTACCTAGTAGCCAGAACTCACTTCTCAGCCTACTATGGAAGGCCCGATTTGCCTAATAAGCCAAGTTTTCATGAATTAAAATTTTTTCGTCTACCTAACCTACCTAACCTAACCTAACCTAGCTTTTTTTGGCTACCTAACCTAACCTTACCTATAAAGATAGGTTAGGTTAGGTTAGGTAGGGTTGGTTAGGTTCGGTCATATATCTACGTTAATTTTAACTCCAATAAAAAAAATTGACCTCATACATAGTGAAAAGGGCAGCTTTATCATTTCATAAGAAAAAAATTATAGAAAATATATTAATTCAGAAAAACTTGGCTTATTAGGCAAATCGGGCCTTGCATAGTAGGCTGAGAAGTGAGTTCTGGCTACTAGGTACGACATATATATATATATATATATATATATATATATATATATATATATATATATGTCGTACCTAGTAGCCAGAACTCACTTCTCAGCCTACTATTCAAGGCCCGATTTGCCTAATAAGCCAAGTTTTCCTGAATTAATATATTTACTATAATTTTTTTCTTATGAAATGATAAAGCAACCCTTTTCTCTATGTATGAGGTCAATTTTTTTTTATTGGAGGTAAAATTAACGTAGATATATGACCGAACCTAACCAACCCTACCTAACCTAACCTAACCTATATTTATAGGTAAGGTTAGGTTAGGTAGCCAAAAAAAGCTAGGTTAGGTTAGGTTAGGTAGGTTAGGTAGACGAAAAAACATTAATTCATGAAAACTTGGCTTATTAGGCAAATCGGGCCTTGAATAGTAGGCTGAGAAGTGCGTTCTGGCTATTAGGTACGACATATATATATATATATATATATATATATATATATATATATATATATGTCGTACCTAGTAGCCAAAACTCACTTCTGAGCCTACTATGCAAGGCCTGATTTGCCTAATAAGCCAAGTTTTCATGAATTAATTGCTTTTCGACTACCTAACCTAACCTAACCTAACTTTTTCGGCTACCTAACCTAACCTAACCTATAAAGATAGGTTAGGTTAGGTTAGGTAGGGTTGGTTAGGTTCGGTCATATATCTACGTTAATTTTAACTCCAATAAAAAAAAATGACCTCTTACATAATGAAATGGATTGCTTTATCATTTCATAAGAAAAAAATTAGAGAAAATATATTAATTCATGAAAACTTGGCTTATTAGGCAAATCGGGCCTTGCATTGTAGGCTGAAAAGTGAGTTCTGGCTACTAGGTACGACATATATATATATATATATATATATATATATATATATATATATATATATATATATATATATATATATATGTCGTACCAAGTAGCCAGAATGCACTTCTCAGCCTACTATTCAAGGCCCGATTTGCCTAATAAGCCAAGTTTTCCTGAATTAATATATTTTCTCTAATTTTTTTCTTATGAAATGATAAAGCTACCCATTTCATTATGTATGAGGTCAATTTTTTTTTATTGGAGTGAAAATTAACGTAGATATCTGACCGAACCTAACCAACCCTACCTAACCTAACCTAACCTATCTTTATAGGTTAGGTTAGGTTAGGTAGCCGAAAAAGTTAGGTTAGGTTAGGTTAGGTAGGTTAGGTAGTCGAAAAAAAATTAATTCATGAAAACTTGGCTTATTAGGCAAATTTGGCCTTGCATAGTAGGCTGAGAAGTGCGTTCTGGCTACTAGGTACGACATATATATATATATATATATATATATATATATATATATATATATATATATATATATATATATATATATATATATATATATATATATATATATATATATATATATATATATATATATATTTGGTGATAAGATTCACTAAAACATGATAAGATTCGCCATATCTCTATCATTGAATAATCAAATTTTCCTTAACCTAGCCTATAATCCCCCCCCCCCCTTGGGTTATATTAAGCTAATGTGAAAATATATCCCTACTTTAATTCTTTAATATCCATAATTTGCCAGAATTTCAAGGGGGGGTGGGATTATAGGCTAGGTTAAGTAAAATTTGGTTATTTAATGATAGAGATATGGCGAATCTTATCATGTTTCCTAAGAACATGTGTTCAAATGGAGTTCAAATCCATTTATATGAGGTTGGGTTTTGTTTGAACTTATGTAGAGAAAAATGGCCATTAAACCCATAGTTAATAGAGGTTAGGTTGGGATGGATTGGCAGTGTCCCAAGAATAAGATACCATATATGGAACCAAGATTTTTGGTATGAGAGGTATGGGCAAGGGCGGTTGGGTTGATGCAAAAACATCACTTTCCCCAAAAAAAGAAGGTGCAACAATTAACGTCAGGTCAAGGCAGGTTAGCTTCAGGGTTGTTGAGTCCATAAACAACAATGACAGGAATATTTGGCAAAGATCCACGCAGGTTAGGGTACAGGGTAGTTGGGTTAATATCCAAACAAATACTTTTCTAAATATATAAAATACAATATTTAATAAAGATCCATAACTAACAAATAAAAAAAACAGTCGAGAATATTGGACTGCATATTGAAAATGCGCCTTAAATTTGCAGTGTATGGAATAGGCGAGACTTGAGGGAAAATTGGGCATTGACCTTGCTATAATACATAAAATCGGGTAAATTTGGTAGAAAATGTCTTAAATTTGGATAAATTGGGGCAAATTAGGTAGAAATTGTCTTAAATTGTGATACATTTGGTTAAATTTGGTCTTAGCCATGTTAGGGTTGGGTCTGGTTTTTAGGTAAGATTGATGTATATAAACGCATCTGTATATTGGAAATGGCTCGTCGGACCCTACACTATCACTATGAAATGGTCTCTGGGAATGGAGTATGACATCGACCACTGGATATTGGATACTGGAAATACACATAAAAGTTATATGGAATGGGTGAAACTTGGACAAACTGGGGCTTTTGCTGTGCTATGATAAGGTGAACTATGGTAAAATTTGGTGGAAATTGGATAAAATTGTGGCAAATTAGGTGGAAATTATCTTAAATTGGGGAAAATTTGATTAAATTTGGCCTTAGCCCTATTGGGTTAGGTCTGCTTTTTGGTAGGTTTGATGATATATAAACACATCTGGAACATGGAATGGCTGGATGAACACTGAACTATTACTATGAAATGGTCTTTGGGAATAGGCTGTGACATTGGAACGACCTGATATTGAAGATGCACATTAAATTTAATTGGGATAGGTGAAACTTGGTCAAATTGGGGCTTTGGTTGTGCTATGAAATGGTAAACTCGGGTAAATTTGGCGGGAATTGGATTAAATTAGAATAAATTGGATCAAATTAGGTGGAAATTGGATTAAATTGGGATAAATTTGGCCTTAGCTGTGTGTTAGGTTAGGTCTGGTTTCGTAGGATTGAAGATATATAAACACATCTGGATATTTGGAAATAGCTGGATGGACACTGCGCTATTACTATGAAATGGTCTTGGGAATAGGGCGTGACATAGGGCACCTGGATATTAGATATTGAAAATGCACATTAAATTTGTATGGGATAGGGGAAACTTGGTCAAATTAGGCTTTGGTTGTGCTATGAAATGGACAATCTCAGGTAAATTTAGTGGAAATTGGATTAAATTAGGATAAATTGGGGCAAAAAATTAGGTGGAAAATGGATTAAATTGGGATAAATTGCCATAAATTAGGTGGAAATTGTCGTAAATTGGGATACATTTGGCTAAATTTGGCCTTGGCTGCATTAGGATAAGACTGGTTTCCTAGGAGTGATGATATATAAGCACATCTGGATATTTGGAAATAGCTGGAAGGACAATGCGCTATTACTATGAAATAGTCTTGGGAATAGGGCGTGACATGGGGCAACTGGATATTGGATATTGAAAATGCACATTAAATTTGTATGGGATAGGTGAAACTTGGGTTAAATGGGCTTTGGCTGTGATATGATTAGGCATATTTTTGCCAATATTTAATGGGGAATTGTCATTAATTGGGATGAAATTAGGTAGATGGCCACAGCACTAACACTATGAAATGGTCTTAAGAATGGGGAATATGTGGTGGCTGGATAATGGGCATTGGAAATGAACGTTATTTTTAGATGAGATAGAGAAAACTCGGGTGAATTGGGGTTTGGCTTGAACAAATCAGGCCAATTCCTGGAGTGGGGTGGGGGTTGAGTGGGTGAGGGAGGGGGAGGGACAGTGAAATTTAGCTTTTGGTTCTTATATGATTAGTTACATTTAAATTCAGTTTTAGTTTTTTTTTTATAATTGGAGATAACTTTTGGTGGACTTGTCTTTAAACTGGAGTAAATTTAAATAAATTTAGCTTGGGCTGTTTTTTTCTTTTAAGCTTTGGGAAATTGGGCTTTTGGTTGTCATACACAACAAATTTTAGGTAAAATTGTCTTTAATTTGATGAAATTACATGGAGGGGTGCAGCACTAACTCTTATGAAATGGTCTTGGGGATGTTGTATAATATGCGTTGGCTGTGTATGTGTATATATATATATATATATATATATATATATATATATTTATATATATATATATATATATGTCGTACCTAGTAGCCAGAACTCACTTCTCAGCCTACTATGCGAGGCCCGATTTGCCTAATAAGCCAAGTTTTACTGAATTAATATATTTTCTCTAATTTTTTTCTTATGAAATGATAAAGCTACCCATTTCATTATGTATGAGGTCAATTTTTTTTTATTGGAGTTAAAATTAACGTAGATAGATGACCGAACCTAACCAACCCTACCTAACCTAACCTAACCTATCTTTATAGGTTAGGTTAGGTTAGGTAGCCGAAAACGTTACGTTAGGTTAGGTTAGGTTGTCGAAAAAACATTAATTCATGAAAACTAGGCTTATTAGGCAAATCGGGCCTTGCATAGTAGGCTGAAAAGTGAGTTCTGGCTACTAGGTACGACATATATATATATATATATATATATATATATATATATATATATATATATATATATATATATATATATGTCGTACCTAGTAGCCAGAACGCACTTCTCTGCCTGCCACAGTATATACTGTGAAAGGGAAGAGTCCACAGCAACAAAGCCAGGACTCAAGTTCATGTTGGGTACATTGTTAATAAGAGCCGATTCTACAAGACGGCGTCTGTGTGGCCTTTCAACAAACCTTTCTCGCCTTTCGACAAACTAACACACTTCGCAGCAATCTAGTTCACACTGCTCCTCCTGCTTCTAATGCTGCTGGTGTCTACTCTATTTCCTGTTCATCTTGTCCTCTCCAATACTTTGGCGAAACTGGCCATACACTGAATGACAGACTTAAAGAACACAAGAGAAGTGTTAAGTCTGCTGACACTAACAATGCTCTCTTCTGCCATGTGAGGGATTCTAATCATCCCATTGATTGGTCTTCCTCCAAATTAATCTTTCCTGCCTCTACTCTACACAGACGCCGTCTTGTAGAATCGGCTCTTATTAACAATGTACCCAACATGAACTTGAGTCCTGGCTTTGTTGCTGTGGACTCTTCCCTTTCACAATATATACTCAAATGCTCTAATCTTTCTAACAAACGTGACTTAACATAAGCTTTCCCCTTTCCATTTCTATCTTTCTCTTTCCCTTTCTTTCTCTCTTCTCCCTTTTTCTGTTCATTGTCTTCTACGCTCCCTTGCTATCCTCTTCTTATTCCTATTACTATCTCCTTCGGTGGTTATAATAGGAGCTGCCTCGTATGGGCCAATAGGCCTGCTGCAGTTCTCATTACTACTATCCCCTACACCTGACTTTCCTCCTCAGCTCTCTCTTGCCTATTTAATGCCTGTCCCTACCTGTCCTCATCACAATCGACTTGAGAATGGTCCAGGACGGACCGAAACGTCGTCGTCCCTTCAATTTCTAGTGTGTGGTCTGGTCAACATACTTCAGCCACGTTATTGTGACTCATCGCCTAAAAATAGAGGTAAAAGAGGGGGGAACATGGCTGAAAAAGCAGCACAAATACAATTACACATTATTACAGATAATTACATTCAAACAGCGTTGTTTTGAAAAAAACAAAACAAAAAACATACATGGGTTGACAACAGAGGGGTAAGATAGGTTACAGGGAATTTATTAGGTAGTGCTTCGTTTTTATCTTAAACTGGTTGAGAGAGGTACCGTCTTTAACATGGTTGGGAAGATCATTCCACATTCTGGGTCCCTTGATTTGAAGAGCATTTATAGTTTGATTAAGTCGTACTCTAGGAATATCAAAACTGTATTTATTTCTGGTGTGGTGCTCATGGGTTCTGTTACAACCTTCAATGAATCTTTTGAGGTCAGGATTGGCATTACAGTTCAGCATTTTATATATGTATAATACACATGAGAGAATGTGCAATGACTTAATATCTAACATATTCAGAGATTTGAGTAGGGGTACCGAGTCATGTCTGGGGCTAGAGTTGGATATTTTCCTAATAGCAGCTTTGTGTTGAGTAATTAGAGGACGTAAATGATTTTGGGTAGTAGAACCCCAAGCACAAATACCATAGTTGAGATATGGATAGATGAGGGAGTAATAGAGAGTCACCAGGGCATGGCGAGGTACATAATATCTGATCTTAGAAAGAATGCCAACAGTTTTTGAAACGTTTTTTGATATATTTAGAATGTGTCCCTGGAAATTCAGCTTGTGGTCGATGAGAACGCCAAGGAATTTGCCATCTAATTTGCTACAAATTTGGGTATTGTTTATTTTGAGATTTATTTGATTAAAGGATTTATTACCAAACAGAATATAAAACGTTTTGTCAATGTTAAGGGTGAGTTTGTTGGCAGTTAGCCAAAGATGGACTTTCTCTAGCTCAATATTTACTGTGGCATTTAGAGCAAGGGGGTCAGGACTGGAGTAAATGAAGGTTGTGTCGTCAGCAAATAGAATTGGTTTGAGGTGTTGGGAGGCATTTGGAAGGTCATTAATGAAGATGAGAAAGAGGAGAGGGCCAGGTATGCTGCCCTGAGGAACACCAATGTTGATGGGTAGGGTGGGAGAAATTGTATTATTCACAGAAACATACTGGAGCCTGTCAGTAAGATAAGATTTGAGGTATTGCAGGGAGTGTCCTCTGACTCCATAATGCTGTAATTTAAGAAGAAGGTTTTGGTGGTTGACAATGTCAAAAGCCTTACGCAGGTCCACAAATAACCCAACAGGGAACTCCTTTTTATCAAGAGCTGCGTGAATCAAGTTAATCATACTAATAAGTGCATCGTTAGTGCTTTTTTTTGGGTCTGAAGCCATATTGACAAGAGCTAAGTATATTGTGTTTGGCTAGAAAAGAGTAAAGCTGCTTGTAGATTAGTTTTTCGAATATTTTTGACAAGTTAGGCAGGATTGATATAGGTCTGTAGTTGTTAACATCTGTGAGATCACCACATTTGTGGACAGGGGTTACTCTTGCTTTTTTAGAAAGTCTGGAAAGGTTTGGAGTTCAAGTGACTTGTTGAAGAGCAATGTAATAGCAGGGGCTAAAGATCTGGAGGCTTTTTTGTAAATTAAAGTTGGTATCTCCTCGAGGGCACTAGACTTGGTTTTAAGGGAAAGGATTATCTCATTGACATCAGTGGAATTAGTAGGCTTTAGGTACAGAGACTGTGGATAGTTACCTGTAAGATAGTCCTTAACATCAGTACTGGAAAATGGAATATCATTTGCAAGGGATGACCCAATGGAAGAGAAGAACCTATTGAACTCAACAGCAGAATCAGAGGCTGAAAGCTGACCAACGTTATTGGACAGGAGTGTTGGTTTGTTATTTAAAATCTTCTTTGATCCCAATATTTGTGAAATTGTGCTCCAAGTTTTTTTAATGTTGCTCTTTATTTGGGTAAATTTATCTTCATAGTATTTAGTTTTGGCTCGTCTAATTATTTTAGATAGCAATAACGAGTAATTCTTTGAGAATTCTTTGGAGACGGTTCCTAGCCTATACTTCTTCTCAAAGTCGTGTATTTTGTTAATGGATTTAAGTATTCCCTTTGTAAGCCAAGGATTGTTAAGCCTTTAGTTTTTGACTTGTTTTGTAAGCATAGGACAGTGGGTGTTATAAAGGCTAAGAGTTGTTTGTAGAAAAGATTTCACTGCTAGGTTGATGTCCCCTATGTTACCTAACTCGGACTCCCAGTTGACATTATCAGCAGTAGTTATAAAATTGTTTATAGCAGTTTCATTGTGCAGCCTAAAGCTTAACTCCCTTGACTCAAGAGGTGGTTTGATAATGTTAGTTAAGAGAAATGTGGGGTAATGGTCTGTAGTGCTATCGGTGATTATACCTGAAGTAAGCGGAGAGGTTATGTTGGTCCAGATGTGATCTAGAGTCGTAGCAGTACTATCAGTGATTCTAGTTGGTCTAGTGATTAAGGGTATGAGGAAGCAGGAATTCATACAGTTGAGGAAGCTAACAGCAGTAGGGTGTTCAGGCTCACAGAGGTCAATATTAAAGTCCCCTGCAAAAATTAGATGGTTTTTGTTCAGTCTGTTATCTAGTATTAGATTTCTAAGGTTTGAATTGAATTCAGACACATCAGTGTTAGGAATTCTATAGACTGCACCCACAGACAGGACAGACTCGGCACCCTTGACTCTGAAACTGGCGAAGATATTCTTCCCACAGCAGTCTCTAGTTCTAATTCTATATTCGCTTTCTATAATTCTATATTCTAATTCTATACTTCTATATTCGCTTTCAACTGTGTTTCTTGGTTTGAATCTATTAAACATTCACCTTCTGATCTATTCACAAGTAGGAGCCCCCAAATTGATACCATAGTACTCTGGTCACACCCCAGCCCAAATCGTGAATTTTGCTCATGCCATTAAAATACTCCAAAAACGTTTATATGCCTTTCACCAGTGTATTTTTTGGTTTTCATCTATTGAACATTCATCCTCGGTACGTTTAAAAAGTAGGGACCCCCTTCTTGATGCCTTAGACTCGTCTTAAAAGCACGAGACATATCGAGAAAAAACAGGTTAGGATAGGGCACCAGTTCCTCAGGTACACCCTGGGAGGTGGGCCCTGGGTACCCCTGGGGGGAACGGACCACCCCACCCTGCCAGCCAGCAAGGTGCGCGCTGACCGTGCCCTAACCTAACCACCAAAAATAAGTTTTTGGTCG
The DNA here is from genome assembly GCF_040958095.1 of Procambarus clarkii. NCBI lineage: Eukaryota > Metazoa > Arthropoda > Malacostraca > Decapoda > Cambaridae > Procambarus > Procambarus clarkii. The sequence goes on from NC_091158.1 coordinate 23,099,884, forward strand.
ATCTGGCCCCCGGGAGTTGAGTCGGCATGGAAGTGCCCAACCGTTTCTGAAAAAATTATTCCCCATGTGTCTCCTTTTACACTACTATGGACTCCATGCTGGGGGCTGCATACTCCAGGATTTGCCTGACATATGTGGTATACAAAGTTCTGAATGATTCTTTACACAAGTTTCTGAATGCCGTTTGTATGTTGGCCAGCCTGGCATATGCCGCTGATGTTATCCGCTTGATATGTGCTGCAGGAGACAGGTCTGGCATGATATCAACCCCCAAGTCTTTTTCCTTCTCTGACTCCTGAAAAATTTCCTCTCCCAGATGATACCTTGTATCTGGCCTCCTGACCCTACACCTATCTTCATTACATTACATTTGGTTGAGTTAAACTCTAACAACCATTTGTTCGACCATTCCTTCAGCTTGTCTAGGTCTTCTTGAAGCCTCAAACAGTCCTCTTCTGTTTTAATCCTTCTCATAATTTTAGCATCGTCTGCAAACATTGAGAGAAATGAGTCGATACCCTCCGGGAGATCATTTACATATATCAGAAACAAGATAGGACCGAGTACAGAGCCCTGTGGGACTCCACTGGTGACTTCACACCAATCGGAGGTCTCACCCCCTCACCGTAACTCTCTGCTTCTTATTACTTAGATACTCCCTTATCCACTGGAGCACCTTACCAGCTACACCTGCCTGTCTCTCCAGCTTATGTACCAGCCTCTTATGCGGTACTGTGTCAAAGGCTTTCCGACAATCCAAGAAAATGCAGTCCGCCCAGCCCTCTCTTTCTTGCTTAATCTTTGTCACCTGATCGTAGAATTCTATCAAGCCTGTAAGGCAAGATTTACCCTCCCTGGACCCATGTTGGCGATTTGTCACGAAGTCCCTTCTCTCCAGATGTGTTACCAGGTTTTTTCTCACGATCTTCTCCATCACCTTGCATGGTATACAAGTCAAGGACACTGGCCTGTAGTTCAGTGCCTCTTGCCTGTCTCCCTTTTTGTATATTGTTACCACATTCGCCGTCTTCCTTATTTCTGGTAGGTCTCCCATCTCCAGTGACTTACTATACACTATGGAGAGTGGCAAGCAAAGTGCCTCTGCACACTCTTTCAGTATCCATTGTGAGATCCCATCTGGACCAACACCCTTTCTATCATCCAAGTCCAGCAGGTGTCTCTTGACCTCCTCTCTCGTAATTTCGAACTCTTCCAAGGCAACCTGGTTTACCTCCCTTTCTCCTAGCACAGTGACCTCACCTTGTTCTATTGTGAAAACCTCCTGGAACCTCTTGTTGAGATCTTCACACACCTCTTTGTCATTCTCTGTATACCTGTCCTCGCCTGTTCGAAGTTTCACTACCTGTTCTTTCACTGTTGTTTTCCTTCTGATGTGACTGTGGAGTAGCTTTGGTTTGTGTGGTAGTGTGGTGGGGTGTGTGGTAGTGGGGTGTGTGGTAGTGTGGTGGGGTGTGTGGTAGTGTGTTGGGCTGTTTGGTAGTGTGGTGGGGTGTGTGGTAGTGTGGTGGGGTGTTTGGTTGTATAGTGAGGTGTGGTAGTGTGGTGGGGTAGTTTGGTGGGGGGTATGGTAGAGTGGTGGGGGATGTGGTAGTATGGTGGGGTGTGTGGTAGTGTGGTGGGTGTGTGGAAGCGAGGTGGGGTGTGTGGTTGTATGGTGGGGTGTGGTAGTGTGGTGGGGTATTGTGGTTGTGTGTAGTAGTGTGGTGGGGGAGTGTGGTAGTGTGATGGGGGTGTGTGGTAGTGTGTTGGGGTTGTGTAGTATTGTGGTGGGGTGTGTGGTAGTGTGGTTGGGCTGTGTACTCACCTATTTGTGCTAGCGGGGGACTTGGTAGTGTGGGGGTGTGTGTGGTAGTGTGGTGGGTTGTGTAGTATTGGGGTGGGGCTATGAAGTATTGGTTTGGGGTGTGTGGTAGTGTGGTGGGATGTGTGGTAGTGTGGTGGGGTGTGTGGTAGTGTGGTGAGGTGCGTGGAAGTGTGGTGGGGGTGTGTGGTAGTGTGGTAATTTGTGTGGTAGTGTGGTGGGGTGTGTTGTATTGTAGTGGGGTTATGTAGTATGGGTTTGGGGTGTGTGGTAATGTGGTGGGGTGTGTGGTAGTGTGGTGGGATGTGAGGTAGAGGCCCAGTGACGTGTTGATGGTCATCATTATTAGTATTATATTTCGGTGTATGTTGTAATCTTGTGAACTCTTATATTGAATGTCTTTAAGGATAACCACCTTCCAAGAGTGTAGAAATACCGAGAATATTGTTATTATGTATGTATTAACCATACATTTTGTTCTTGTAGCTACTGAATATATACGTACTTGCACGTATTAACTTATCCATTCATGATCACTATATATAGGGAGTGGAAGCTGCATCCCAGAATTAACTCTGAAGACATATTGGTAATGGATATTTTCAATGAGAGCTGCTCTAATTGCAGGGAAGATGTTTATAAAATTTAGTTTATTTAACACTATTCTGTTGATAAGATTCAGGTAGAGAGTCGAAGGGTAACATTGATGTACCATCCACTATCGTTTTAATATATTTTTGTTAATTAGGTGTTACAGTTCTTTTAGATTAAGATGATTGACTCCTTGCCTCTGCGGATCTGATAATTCTTGAGAGAAAATTCAGATTTCTGGCTAGTTACATTAATTTTAAGATAAAGTCGAGTTGGGAAATAATAAACTGAGAGAGGGTGGTGGGTCACCTGAGAAAATATAACTGAGAGAGGACTTCCTTGCGGGTTATGCAGTAGATGTGGTATATGCCAACAGGTTCTTGTTGATGTTAATTCAACATGGCCCCATCCTACAAAACATTAAACGTAGTTAAGTGACTTATTATGGTGTCATTGGCATCATAGAGGTGTCAGTTGGGGGTATTGCCTTTGTGTTTCTTTTTATTATTTTCTGGGGAGGGGGACCGGTGGAGACAAGGGTGTCTGGAGCCCCACAAGTTGAAAGAGACCTGTGTGATCATATATCAATTTGGTTGATGCAGGATATCCGCAGTGATCATCTTGTTTATCTGACAATGATAACACAATGTTGCTCTTTTCTCAAGTCAGTATGGTTAGATGCCAACTAGTGAAGCAAGATACCATAAATTATAATAATATTTATCATGCATAACATGGTGTTGTTCATGCCTTAAGCTTGCATGGTAAGATAACAAATGGTGGTGTTCAGAGTATCTGTGAAGGTCATTGTTAACTGATGACGACAACGATGTTCCTCATGCCTCCATCAGTCATTCTCAAATATCATCAGTTACATACAATTTATGGTTATATTGGTTGTATGGTGATGGCAACAATGTTTATCTTGCCTCGAGCTAGTATTGCCAAGGTTTATGGTGTATGATGCTTATAAAGGTTATATTGGTTAACTGACGATGGCAAGACTGGACCTATCGGTTCACCCTTGTAAAGTCAGCTATTGTTGGTTGGTCAGCTATTGCTGCATCCTGCATAATGCTCTTCTTATGTATATAATAATAATAATAATAATAATGTTAATATTTAAAATAATAATAATAATAATAATAATAATAATAATAATAATAATGTTAATATTTAAAATACTAATAATAATATTTATTAGGGGAAAATCACATACATACAAAATGGTATACGAGAAGAATGTTGGATCTGTAGGTAGGACAAGTATATACAATGCCTCAAGCCACTAATACACTCAGCGTTTCGGGCATGACAATAGCACCACTGTCGCTCTCGTCACAAGTAATACATTGTCAAATAAGAACTGGTGGGATGTCAGATATTTTAATGGTCTATTCCTAAAAAAAATTAACACGATCTTCCCCTCTTAAATTTAGGGTGAAAACAGTTTTACAAAATATTTAGAGTCGGAACGTCACTATTATATAAAAAAATCAACTAGAACAGCTTATTACAATAATTTACAGAAAGTATTGGAATAGTGATGGTTTATGCATAATATCAATTGTGGTATCTGTTGACAGGCATGACAGCCCTTCACGGGGCAGCCGCAGGTGGTCGCGACAACACTGTGAAGGTCCTCCTCGACGCTGGAGCAGACGTCAACGCTAAAGATAAATATGGTAAAAGTTACACATATGCATTCCAACATTATATAGCAAAGCAACATAGCACACTGCACGTATCATGTGACAAAATTCAATATTTATATTTTATAATCAGTACCATAAGAGATAATGTCTGCTAGTCTGTTGAAAGTCAGAGACCACACAGATGGGGCTAGCCTTACCCAAATTGTAAGAAGGAATGACCTGGGGAACGAGATGAACATAGGCTGGTCGGTGTCACCAAAATTTAAAAGGGTATAACGTGCCAGTGCCCCATTCACACCCCCATGATGATTTTTGGCACTGTCAGCTAATTATGCAGCTAAATATTTTCAAAACAAAATTTTCAAATAATTATTTTCATATGGTAATATGAAGCATTATTCACTGATCTCAAGAAAATTAAGAAGCTTTTTGCTGTCAATAATTTGCCCGTACTCCAATAAAACAGACGATCTTTACACAAAATCAAAGGTTCCGAACAACGGCTTTCTAACAGTCTAAGGGGGAACCATTCGTTTTTTAGTATTTCACTCAACAGCGCTCCTCTTACTGCTGACCCCCCACACAAAGACAATTATACTTTTTATAGGAAAAAGAGACAGACAGAGAAAGAGAGATAAAAACAGATAAAGAGAGCTACAGAGACAAACAGAAACTCAGACACACAGCTAGAGACAGACAGGCAGAAACAGACTCTCTCTCTTCCTGTTCTCTGTCTATGACAGAGAATAAGAAAGAGAGGGGCAGAAACAAAGTCAGAAGCAGAGACATAGACAGTAGAGAGATGGACGGATATAGGTGGATGGGTAGATGGATAGGAGGATGAACAAATGCATTAATAGATAAATGGATAGACAGATAAGTAGATGGATGAAGGAATGGATGGATGGATAGAGGAAAAGATAGATGTAAAGCAATTGGATGGGTTGGAAGATGATTAGTTGCAACAAATCCACAAGGGCCATGACGAGGATTCGAACCTGCGTCCGGGAGCATCCCAGACACTGCCTTAATCGACTGAGCTACGACAGGGTAAAAGGGTTGAAACCGAAGTTCTACTGAACTTACTGGATCCCGTAGCCTCTCCGAGGCACAAACCAGGCTTTTACACAACCCCTCCCCCCCTGCACCCGAGCTATGTCAATAGGCCGTTCTCCGTCTTCGCCCTTACATCATCACATCACATCACACATCATTTTACCCTGTCGTAGCTCAGTCGATTAAGGCAGTGTCTGGGATGCTCCCGGACGCAGGTTCGAATTCTCGTCATGGCCCTTGTGGATTTGTTCATTTGATGCATCATGTTAGTGTTATCTCTGTGTGTGATGATTAGTTGCATATTTAGATTGATGACTAGATATATAAATATATGGATAAATAGATTAATAGATAGGTGGATAGAAAGCTAGATAGATAGATATATAAAAAGCTAGATGGATATATAGATTGAATGATAGATGGCTGCCCAAAGGGTGGATTTAGAGATAGATTTAGATATATATGGATTGATGGACAAAAGATTTAATGAGGGATTGATAGATAGACATATAGATAAATGGATAGATATGTGGATAGATGAATGGATGGAAGGATGGATAGATTGATGGACAGGTAGATAAACGGATTCATAGATCGATAACCAAATGATTTTATGGATGGCAAGATGGGGAGATGATCGATAAATGAATGAGTTGATTTTTAAGTATATAGATGGATAGATTGTTGGTAAGATTGTTGGATAGATTGACCAACATATAGATGTAGAGAAATATGGATAGCTAGACAGAGAGACAGATGGATGGATTGATAGATGAATTGATAGACAAATAGAGATAAATAGCGGGATATATAGATGGATAGATGAGAGACACACACAGACAGACCTGAGCACCACCGGGTTATCCCTCTATTACATGCTATTGGAGAGAACCTTCGTCTGTTAAAATTTGGAGGCCACACGGTTAGGGCTAGACTCACGCAATTTGGCAGAGTGGATGGTCTGGGGAACGGGATGAAAAGAGGCTAGTTGAGGTCTAAAGACTTAAAAAGGAACAGTGCCACATTCAGACCCACGACGATTTTTGGCCGTGTCGGACAGCTACACAGCTATGTATTTTCAAAACTTTATAGAAAAGCATTTAGGTAATATGGGCGATTTTTTACTGATCTTAGGAAAATTAACAGAAATTTCTTGTTGTCAATAATTTTCCCGTGCATCAAAGGTTTCTCCTCTCCTCCGTTCTTTATCAGAGTAAGGGGTTACTATTTTTTTTAGTTCACACCACTGAACTCCTCGCACTGCTGACCACCACACATAGACAGTTATTCTGTTTATCAGAGAGAGAGAGAGACAGACAGATAGAAATACAGGCAGATAGACAGATATAGATAAAGACAAAGAGAGAAAGACAGAGATAGGGGACCCAGAAACAGAGAGATTGACAGACAGAGATAGGGGACCCAGAAACAGAGAGACTGACAGACACAGCTAAAGATAGAGACAGAGAGATAGACAGAGACGGACAGCAGATAGGTGGATGGGTTGATGGATAGGTACATGGATAGATTGATAGATGGATGGATGCCTTGATAGGTGGATACACTGATGAGTAGGTGGATAGATAGATGGAGTAGATAGATAAATGGGCGGATAGGCAGATAGTTTGATTGACAAATAGATCGATGGAAAGATAGTTGGATGGAGAGATGAACGGAAAGAAGAGTGGGGGCATGTATAGATAGATGCATAAATAGATTGGTAGAAAGCTAGTTGGATTGCAAGCAATATGGATAAGTGGATAGAAAGGTATATACATAAAAATGAATAGATGCATGGATTGACAGAGATACAGATGGTTAGAATGCTAGGTGAATAGATGGAAACAAAACTAGATGGATAGATAAATTGATACATGGCTACACTGATGGATGGACGCAAATTACATTGATGGAATGATGGATTGATGTAAAGAGAGATGGACATTCAAAGTGTGAATAGATAGAAAATTTACGATTTTATGTGTAGATGAATGGATAGATGTGTAGATGAATTCATGGATGTATCTATATAGATAGATAGTTAAGTGGATAGACGAATGGATACAGGGACAGATTGATGGATAGATAGGGGTATAGATAAATAGACAGATGAGTGGGTCGATGGATTAATGGACGTGTGGATAGACTAAAAGATTGATAGATGAATGAATAGGTGGTTATATGGATGGCGAGATGTGTTGATTGAAGGTTAAATGGAAAGATTCTTTATTAGATGGATGGATATAAAATTGAACAGATAGATTGGTAAATAGTTTGACAGATAGAATGATTAATAGGTCAAAAAAGATGGATATACTGATAGATATACCGAGATAGATGGACAGATTGCTAGATGGATTGATAGCAGAAGGAGTAGATGGATAAATGAATGGATTGGTTGCTGGTGGAGTAGATTGAAAGATGTATATATATATATATATATATATATATATATATATATATATATATATATATATATATATATATATATATATATATATATATATATATATATATATATATATATATGTCGTACCTAGTAGCCAGAACGCACTTCTCAGCCTACTATACAAGGCCCGATTTGCCTAATAAGCCAAGTTTTCCTGAATTAATATATTTTCTCTAATTTTTTTCTTATGAAATGATGAAGCTACCCATTTCATTATATATGAGGTAAATTTTTTGTAACTGGAGTAAAAATTAACGTAGATATATGACCAAACCTAACCAACCCTACCTAACCTAAGCTAACCTATCTTCATAGGTTAGGCTCGGTTAGGTAGCCGAAAAAGTTAGGTTAGGTTAGGTTAGGTAGGTTAGGTAGTTCAAAAACAATTAATTCATGAAAACTTGGCTTATTATGCAAATCGGACCTTGCATAGTAGGCCGAGAAGTGCGTTCTGGCTACTAGGTACGACATATATATATATATATATATATATATATATATATATATATATATATATATATATATATATATATATGTCGTACCTAGTAGCCAGAACGCACTTCTCAGCCTACTATGCAAAGCCCGATTTGCCTAATAAGCCAAGTTTTCATGAATTAATGCTTTTTCGACTACCTAACCTACCTAACCTAACCTAACATAACTTTTCCGGCTACCTAACCTAACCTAACCTATAAAGATAGGTTAGGTTAGGTTAGGTAGGGTTGGTTAGGTTCGGTCATATATCTACGTTAATTTTAACTCCAATAAAAAAATTGACCTCATACATAATGAAATGGGTAGCTTTATCATTTCATAAGAAAAAAATTAGAAAAAATATATTAATTCAGGAAAACTTGGCTTATTAGGCAAATCGGGCCTTGAATAGTAGGCCAAAAAGTGAGTTCTGGCTACTAGGTACGACATATATATATATATATATATATATATATATATATATATATGTCGTACCTAGTAGCCAGAACGCACTTCTCAGCCTACTATGCAAGGCCCGATTTGCCTAATAAGCCAAGTTTTCATGAATTAATTGTTTTTCGGCAACCTAACCTACCTAACCAAACCTAACCTAACTTTTTCGGCTACCTAACCTAACCTAACCTATAAAGATAGGTTAGGTTAGGTTAGGTAGGGTTGGTTACGTTCGGTCATATATCTACGTTAATTTTAACTCCAATAAAAAAAATTAACCTCATACATAATGAAATGGGTAGCTTTATCATTTCATAAGAAAAAAATTAGAGAAAGTATATTAATTCAGGAAAACTTGGCTTATTAGGCAAATCGGGCCTTGCATAGTAGGCTGAGAAGTGCGTTCTGGCTACTAGGTACGACATATATATATATATATATATATATATATATATATATGTCGTACCTAGTAGCCAGAACTCACTTCTCAGCCTACTATTCAAGGCCCGATTTGCCTAATAAGCCAAGTTTTCCTGAATTAATATATTTACTATAATTTTTTTCTTATGAAATGATAAAGCGACCCTTTTCTCTATGTATGAGGTCAATTTTTTTTATTGGAGTTAAAATTAACGTAGATATATGACCGAACCTAACCAACCCTACCTAACCTAACCTAACCTATATTTATAGGTAAGGTTAGGTTAGGTAGCCAAAAAAAGCTAGGTTAGGTTAGGTTAGGTAGGTTAGGTAGACGAAAAAACATTAATTCATGAAAACTTGGCTTATTAGGCAAATCGGGCCTTGAATAGTAGGCTGAGAAGTGCGTTCTGGCTATTAGGTACGACATATATATATATATATATATATATATATATATATATATATATGTCGTACCTAGTAGCCAGAACTCACTTTTTGGCCTACTATTCAAGGCCCGATTTGCCTAATAAGCCAAGTTTTCCTGAATTAATATATTTTTTCTAATTTTTTTCTTACGAAATGATAAAGCTACCCATTTCATTATGTATGAGGTCAATTTTTTTTATTTGAGTTCAAATTAACGTAGATATATGACCGAACCTAACCAACCCTACCTAACCTAACCTAACCTATCTTTATAGGTTAGGTTAGGTTAGGTAACCGAAAAAGTTAGGTTTGGTTAGGTTAGGTAGGTTAGGTAGTCGAAAAACAATTAATTCATGAAAACTTGGCTTATTAGGCAAATCGGGCCTTGCATAGTAGGCTGAGAAGTGCGTTCTGGCTATTAGGTACGACATATATATATATATATATATATATATATATATATATATATATATATATATATATATATATATATATATATATATATATATATATATATATATATATATATATGTCGTACCTAGTAGCCAGAATGCACTTCTCAGCCTACTATGCAAGGCCCGATTTGCCTAATAAGCCAAGTTTTCATGAATTAATATATTTTCTCTAATTTTTTTCTTATGAAATGATAAAGCTACCCATTTCATTATGTATGAGGGCAATTTTTTTTTATTTGAGTTAAAATTAACGTAGATATATGACCGAACCTAACCAACCCTACCTAACCTAACCTAACCTATCTTTATAGGTTAGGTTAGGTTAGGTAGCAGAAAAAGTTAGGTTAGGTTAGGTTAGGTAGGTTAAGTAGTCGAAAAAACATTAATTCATGAAAACTTGGCTTATTAGGCAAATCAGGCCTTGCATAGTAGGCTGAGAAGTGCGTTCTGGCTACTAGGTACGACATATATATATATATATATATATATATATATATATATATATATATATATATATATATATATATATATATATATATATATATATATATATATATATATGCGGAAAATCAACAGAGAAATATGAAATGAGGTGAACGTTCATATTTCTTCATATTTCTATGTGGATTTTCCGCATCAAATGATCAGTGTTTTGTGATCGTCATTTGCATATATATATATATATATATATATATATATATATATATATATATATATATATATATATATATATATATATATATATATATATATATATATATATATGTCGTACCTAGTAGCCAGAACTCACTTCTCACCCTACTATGCAAGGCCCAATTTGCCTAATAAGCCAAGTTTTCATGAATTATTTGCTTTTCGACTATCTAACCTACCTAACCTAACCTAACCTAACTTTTTCCGCTACCTAACCTAACCTAAGCTATAAAGATAGGTTAGGTTAGGTTAGGTAGGGTTGGTTAGGTTCGGTCATATATCTTCGTTAATTTTAACTCCAATAAAAAAAAATGACCTCATACATAATGAAATGGGTAGTTTTATCATTTCATAAGAAAAAAATTAGAGAAAATATATTAATTCAGGAAAACTTGGCTTATTAGGCAAATCGGACCTTGCATAGTAGGCTGAGAAGTGCGTTCTGGCTACTAGGTACGACATATATATATATATATATATATATATATATATATATATATATATATATATATATATATATATATATATATATATATATATATATATATATATATATATATATATATATATATATATATGTCGTACCTAGTAGCCAGAACACACTTATCAGCCTACTATGCAATGCCCGATTTGCCTAATAAGCCAAGTTTTCATGAATTAATGTTTTTTCGACTACCTAACCTACCTAACCTAACCTAACCTAACTTTTTCTGCTACCTAACCGAACCTAACCTATAAAGATAGGTTAGGTTAGGTTAGGTAGGGTTGGTTAGGTTCGGTCATATATCTACGTTAATTTTAACTCCATTAAAAAAAATTGACCTCATACATAATGAAATGGGTAGCTTTATCATTTCATAAGAAAAAAATTAGAGAAAATATATTAATTCATGAAAACTTGGCTTATTAGGCAAATCGGGCCTTGCATAGTAGGCTGATAAGTGCGTTCTGGCTACTAGGTACGACATATATATATATATATATATATATTAGTATATTTAGGTAGCAGTCTTTCCTGTAGACATATATTATTAAATATGACCGAAAAAGTAAGATTAATAATTCTAACACGAATTTTCTCGATCTTTCTTACGTTTCTTTTCACTGTTGATGTAATTCAAAGATCAATTCTCCAATATTCATTTTTATTTCTAGTCTGACGCGACACCTGAGCGCGTTTCGTAAAACTTATTACATTTTCAAAGACTTTTATTTACACAAACACACACAACTTTAACTGAATAGAGCTTAAACATCTTTCGAGTTTTTATACCTACATTTGGGTGAAGTGATATGTTACAATAGTTTTGGATGAGGTGAAAATAAACTTTTAACACAAGACAGAACACGAAACAATGAAACAGGTATTAAAAGTAGGTAACTGCAGAAGGCCTATTTTAATTGGCCCATATTTCTTGATGCTTCTATATTGGAGCGGAGTCTTGAAGTGGGTAGAATATAGTTGTGCATTAATTGGCTGGTGTTGACGTCTTGATGTGTAGTGCCTCGCAGACGTCGAGCCGCCTGCTATCGCTGCATCTATCGATGATTTCTGTGTTGTTTGCTAAGATTTCTCTGGTGATGGTTTGGTTGTGGGAAGAGGCTATATGTTCCTTAATGGAGCTCTGTTGCTTATGCATCGTTAAACGCCTGGAAAGAGATGTTGTTGTCTTGCCTATATACTGAGTTTTTTGAGGCTTACAATCCCCAAGAGGGCATTTGAAGGCATAGACGACGTTGGTCTCTTTTTAAACGTTGTGCTTTGTGTCTGGAGAGTTTCTCATGAGTAGGCTGGCCGTTTTTTTGGTTTTATAGTAAATTGTCAGTTGTATCTTCTGATTTTTGTCTGTAGGGATAACGTTTCTACTGACAATATCTTTCAGGACCCTTTTCTCCGCTTTATGGGCTGTGGAAAAGAAGTTCCTGTAAAATAGTCTAATAGGGGGTATAGGTGTTGTGTTAGTTGTCTCTTCAGAGGTTGCATGGATTTTCACTTTCCTTCTTATGATGTCTTCCACGAAACCATTGGAGAAGCCGTTGTTGACTAGGACCTGCCTTACCCTACAGAGTTCTTCGTCGACTTGCTTCCATTTTGAGCTGTGGCAGAGGGCACGGTCGACATAAGCGTTAACAACACTCCTCTTGTACCTGTCTGGGCAGTCACTGTTGGCATTCAGGCACATTCCTATGTTTGTTTCCTTAGTGTAGACTGCAGTGTGGAAAACTCCGCTCCTTTCCATGACTGTTACATCTAGAAAGGGCAGCTTCCCATCCATCTCCATCTCGTAAGTGAAACGCAACACAGAATTCTGCTCAAATGCCTCCTTCAGCTCCTGCAGAGTTCTGACATCAGGTACCTGTGTAAAAATGTCGTCAACATACCTGCAGTATATGGCCGGTTTCAAGTTCATGTCGACTAAGACTTTTTGCTCGATGGTACCCATGTAGAAGTTTGCAAACAGGACACCTAGGGGAGAACCCTAGGAGAACAAGGAGATAGTTGTCAGGAGAGGCGACAAGTCGCCAATATACGTCATTCTTAAAAAAGACGAATATCTGGTGAAAATGGACCTCATACTCATACTATATATATATATATATATATATATATATATATATATATATATATATATATATATATATATATATATATATTTATATATATATATATATATATATGTATATATATATATATATATATATATATATATATATATATATATATATATATGTATATATATATATATATATATATATATATATATATATATATATATATATATATATATATATATATATATATATATATATATATATGTCGTACCTAGTAGCCAGAACTCTCTTCTCAGCCTACTATGCAAGGCCCGATTTGCCTAATAAGCCAAGTTTTCCTGAATTAATATATTTTCTCTAATTATTTTCTTATGAAATGATAAAGCTACCCATTTCATTATGTATGAGGTCAATTGTTTTTTATTTGAGTTAAAATGAACGTAGATATATGACCGAACCTAACCAACCCTACCTAACCTAACCTAACCTATCTTTATAGGTTAGGTTAGGTTAGGTAGCTGAAAAAGGTAGGTTAGGTTAGGTTAGGTAGGTTAGGTAGTCGAAAAACAATTAATTCATGAAAACTTGGCTTATTAGGCAAATCGGGCCTTGCATAGTAGGCTGAAAAGTGAGTTCTGGCTACTAGGTACGACATATATATATATATATATATATATATATATATATATATATATATATATATATATATATATATATATATATATATGTCGTACCTAGTAGCCAGAACGCACTTCTGGGCCTACTATGCAAGGCCCGATTTGCCTAATAAGCCAAGTTTTCCTGAATTAATATATTTTTTCTAATTTTTTTCTTATGAAATGATAAAGCTACCCATTTAATTATGTATGAGGTAATTTTTTTTTTATTGGAGTTAAAACTAACGTAGATATATGACCGAACCTAACCAACCCTACCTAACCTGACCTAACCTATCTTTATAGGTTAGGTTAGGTTACGAAGCCGAAAAAGTTAGGTTAGGTTAGGTTAGGTAGGTTAGGTAGTCGAAAAACAATTAATTCATGAAAACTTGGCTTATTAGGCAAATTGGGCCTTGCATAGTAAGCTGAGAAGTGCGTTCTGGCTACTAGGTACGACATATATATATATATATATATATATATATATATATATATATATATATATATATATATATATATATATATATATATATATATATATATATACATATATATATATATATATATATATATATATATATATATATATATATATGTATACATATATATATGTATACATATATATATATATATATATATATATATATATATATATATATATATATGTGCGAACAAGCTTGAATAGTCCCCAGCCATACATGCAACTGAAAACTCACACCCCAACACGACTGGACAAAAAGGATGGTAGACAAGGCTATTTCCCTCATCCCGCCATTACTCAGTTGGTAACCTTGGGTATGGTATTTTATCAAATCACCTCATTCTTTGGGGCTCATGTGAGGAACACAGTAATGCGAACAAGTGTGAATGGTCCCCAAGACTATATGCAACTGAAAACTCACACCCCAAAAGTGACTAAACCCATACTGCCAGGAACAATCTGCTGGCGTACAGGATCCCTTAACCGCTCGACCAACACGACCTGACAAAAGAGGATGGAAGCGGAAGCTATTTCCATCTTCCTGCCGGCACTCGGTTGGTAATCTTGGGCATGGTATTTTATCAAATCACCTCATTCTTTGGGGCACACATGAGGAACACAAATGCGAACAAGCCTGAATGGTACCCAGGACTATATTCAACTGAAAATTCACAATCAGAATTGACTCAAACCCATACTGCCAGAAGCACTCCTCTGGCGTACAACATCCTTGAACCGCTCGACCAACACGAATAGACTAAAGGGGATGGAAGCAGAAGCTATTTCCATCCCCCCGCCGGCACTCGGTTGGTAATCTTGGGCATGGTGTTTTATCAAATCACTTCATTCGTTGGGGCACACGTGAGTAACACAAATGCGAACAAGCCTGAATGGATTCCAGGACTATATGCAACTGAACACACACAAACCAGAAGTGACTTGAAACCATACTACCAGGAGCACTCTTCTGGCGAACAGGATCCCTTACCCGCTCGACCAACACGACGGGACAAAAGAGGATGGTAGACGAGGCTATTTCCATCTTCAAGCCGGCACTCAGTTGGTAATCTTGGGCATGGTGTTTTATCAAATCACCTCATACTTTGGAACACACATGAGGAACACAAATTCAAACAAGCCTGAATGGTTTGCAGGACAATATGCAACTGAAAACTCACACCCCAGAAGTGACTCGAACCCATACTGCCAGGAGCACTCTGCTAGCATACAGGAGCCCTTAACCGCTCGACCAACAAAACCGAACGAAAGAAGATGGTAGCCAAGGCTATTTCCCTCCCCCTGCCGGCACTCGGTTGGTAACCTTGGGCATGGTATTTTCTCAAATCACCTCATTCTTTTGGGCACACGTGAGGAAAACAAATGCGAACAAGCCTGAATGGCCCCCAGGACTATATGCAACTGAAAACTCACACCCCAGAAGTGACTCGAACCCTTACTGCCAAAAGCACTCTGCTGGCATACAGGATCCCTTAACCGCTCGACCAACACGACTGGACTAAAGAGGATGGTAGCCGAGGCTATTTCCATCCCCCCGCCGGCACTTGGTTGGTAATGTTTGGCATGGTTTTTTATCAAACCACCTCATTCTTTGGGGCACACATGAGGAACACAAATGCGAACAAGCCTGAATGGTACCCAGGACTATATTCAACTGAAAACTCACACCCCAGAAGTGACTCGAACCTATACTGCACGGAACACTCTGTTGGCGTTCAGAATTCCTTAATCGCTCAACCAACACGACCGGACAAAAGAGGATGGTTGCCGAGGCTATTTCCATCCCCCTGTCGGCACACGGTTGGTAATCTTGGGCATGGTATTTTATCAAATAACCAAATTCTTTGAGGCACACATAAGGAACACAAATGTGAAAATTCCTGAATGGTCCCAAGGACTATATGCAACTGAAAACTCACACCCTAAAAGTGATTCGAGCCCATACTGCCAGGAACACTCTGCTGGCGTACAGGATCCCTTAACTGCTCGACCAACACGACCAGACAAAAAAAGATGGTAGCCGAGGCTATTTCCCTCCCCCTGCCGGCACTCGGTTGGTAACCTTGGGCATGGTATTTTCTCAAATCACCTCATTCTTTTGGGTATACACAAGGAACACAAATGCGAACAAGCCTGAATGGTTCCCAGGACTATATGCAACTGAAAACTCACATCCAGAGGTGACGCAAACCCATTCTGCCAGAAGCACTCTACTGTCGTACAGGATCCCTGATTCGCCTGACAAACACGACCGGATACAAGAGGATGGTAGCCGAGTCTATTTCCATCCCCCCACCGGCACTCGGTTGCTAATGTGAGCATGGTATTTTATCAAATCACCTCATTCTTTGGGGCACATGTGAGGAACACAAATGCGAACATGCATGAATGGTCCCCAGGATTATATGCAACCGAAAACTCACACCCCAGAAGTGACTCAAACCCATACAGCCAGGAGCATTCTGCTGACGTTCACAATCCCTTAACCGCTCGACCAACATGACCGGACAAAAGAGGATGGTAGCTGAGGCTATTATCATTCCCCACGGCATTCGGTTGGTAATCTTGGCCATGGTTTTTTATCAAATAACCTCATTCATTGGGGCACACGTGAGGAACACAAATGTGAACAAGCATGAATGGTCCCTAGGACTATATGCAACTGAAAATTCACACCCCAGAAGTGACTCGATCCCATATACTGCAAGGAGCACTCTGCTGGCGTTCAGGATCCCTTAACGGCTCGACCAACACGTCCGGACAAAAGCGGATGGAAGTCGAGGGTATTTCCCTTCCTCCGTCGGCACTCGGTTGGTAAAATTGGGCATGGTATTTTATCAAATCACCTCATTCATTGGGGCACATTTGAGGATCACAAATGCGAACAAGCCTGAATGGTCCCCAGGACTATATGCAAGTAAAATCTCACACCCCGACGTTACTCGAACCCACACTGCCAGAAGCACTCTGCTGGCGTACAGGATCCCTTAACTGCTCGACCAACACGACCGGACAAAAGAGGATGGTAGCCGAGGCCATTTCCATCCCCCTGTCGGCACACGGTTGGTAATCTTGGGCATGGTATTTTCAAATCACGTCATTCTTTGTGGCACAAGTTAGGAACACAAATGAGAACAAGCCTGACTGGTCCCCAGGACAATATGCAACTGAAAACTCACACCCAGAGATGACGCAAACCCATTCTGCCAGAAGCATTGTACTGTCGTACAGGATCCCTGAATCGCCTGACAAACACGACCGGACACAAGAGGATGGTAGCCGAGTCTATTTCCATCCCCCCACAGGCACTCGTTTGGTAATGTTGGGCATGGTATTTTATCAAATCACCTCAATGTTTGGGGCACACATGAGGAAAACAAGTGTGAACAAGCCTGAATGATCCCCAGGACTATTTGTAACTGAAAACTCACACCCCAGAATTGACTTGAACCCATACTGCCAGGAGATCTCTACTGGCATACAGGATCCCTCAACCAATCGACCAACACGACCGGACAAAAGAGGATGGTAGCCGAGGCAATTTCCCTCCCCACACCAGCTCTCGGTTGGTAACCTTGGGCATGGTATTTTATCAAATCACCTCATTCTATGGGGCACACGTGAGGAACACAAATGCGAACAAGCCTGAATGGTCCCCAGGACAATATGCAACAAAAAACTCACACCCAGACGTTACTCGAACCCATACTTCCAGAAGCACTCTGCGGGCGTACAGGATCCCTTAACTGCCCGACCAACACGACCGGACAAAAGAGGATGGTAGCCGAGGCTATTTCCATACCCCTGTCGGCATACGGTTGGTAATCTTGGGCATGGTATTTTATCAAATCACCTCATTCTTTGTGGCACACGTTAGGAACACAAATGCGAACAAGCCTGAATCGTCCCAAGGACAATATACAACTGAAAACTTACACCCCAAGAGTGACTCGAACCCATACTGCCAAGAACACTGCTGGCATACAGGATCCCTGAACCGCTCGACCAACACGACCGGACAAAAAGGATGGTAGTCGAGGCTATTTCTATCCCCTCGCTGGCACTCGGTTGGTAATCTTGGTGTTACGAACCCGGATCCAACGTCCGAGCCTGGAGCAGTGACAAACACGCCATCTGTGGGTCAGCTCCCGAAACCCCCGCCAAACGAACGACGACACCTAGTGAGGACAACGTGTACTGGCCTCGAGGACCAGTTTCCAGTCTGGTTCAGCGCTCAACACCGCCGCTCCTGACCTCTGGTGAGGTGGTGCTCCGACGACAGCGCCATCTATGGACTGGATACGTCAGGCGTTAGTATCTGAGCCTGTAAGTGTGGTGTTTTAGTGTCCCTGTTATTGATGACGTGTCTGCTTACAGAGCCGACCTGGGACCACTGTGTTGAAGGTGAAGTCAGTCTACCCGAGGCAGCCAGTCTCCATACAGTGAAGTTTGCTGCAGCTGTCGTGACGTCGTCCCCCCGGAAGAACACTGTGGTGTGTTAAGCCTGCCAGTGGAGTGGCAGTGGAAGGATTTACCCGGGACCGACGGTTGGAGACGATAATCCACTGGGGTATTGAGGACAGGAGGGTGATTGGTGATATCACACGAGACTCCTGTCTAGGGCGTACCCCTTTTATCGTTCGTGGAGTGGCCGTACCAGCCTTGGTGGCTCAGTACCTGCCAGCAGACCTGCTGGACGTGTGGTTGACGGCCTCCACGACGGTGCCCCCAGTGGACCTGCGTTGTGGCTGACCTGTGGCCAGGGTAGACTCGGCGTTCTCAGTGGACACGTCTTGAGGCCACGAAGAAAGCACCAAGGAATCGGCACCGAAAGTGGTGTGGCACCAGAGTCTTCAGCAGAAGACTACAGTGAATAATCCCCTTGCATAGTATTAATACCCCTCCCCCTGTGTACTCCTTTTATATCTTATATATTTATTGGTGGTGGTCAATATATTATATTAAGTTTTTGCCTTTATTTCCCTTCCCCTTTTAGTTACTTGCGTCACGGATCGCATCCCTTGAAAGCCTCTACTGGCTTGGGGTCGGATATATATCTTCCTCTAACGACATCAGAGTAAGAACCCCGTTGCGTCCCGAGAGGGCCGTAACATAATTGGCATCCCCAGCGGGATCCGTCCCCTTGTTAAGTGTGTTTGACAGGGGTGGTGAAGTGGCGTAATCCCTGTATATAATTCCCCCTGTGTGACGATTGTGACGTTATACGTCCTGTGCGGTGCTCAGAGTGACTAAGTGCGATATTGTGCAGTGCGGTGCTCGCTGTGATTAAGCGATTAAGTGCAATATTGACTAGTGCGGTGCTCAGTGATTTAGTGCAATATTGTAGAGCGAAGTGTTCGCTTGGACTCAGTGCAATATTGGGTAGTGTGGTGCCCGAAGTGATTACGTGCAATATTGGCAAGTGCAGTGTTTGGTGCGATAAAGTGCAATATTGGCGTAGAACAGTGCTCGGTGTGTTAAGTGCTAACGTGTAAGCAGTGTGTTAAGCGCAAAGTGTTCCATCTGTGACAATGGCAGACAAAGCTACCATCGATGATCTGGACGAGGTTCAGGCTTTTCTGAACAGAGAAGATTGTCTTGCCAGATTAAAATATCTGAGTAAACCAGAGCTTGTACTAGTGAGCGCCTACCTGGAGATCAAGATCCGTGCCAGTGACTCCCGTGTGGAGATCTTGTCTAAGGTGCACCGGCACCTGAAGGCAGAAGAGAAACAGGAAGGCGAGACTCCTAGTACAAAGGAAAGTGCAGACATAGCTTCCACGGAAAAGGAAGATAAGGGCAGCGACGTTGACAGTGATGCAGGCGAGCTTAATATCAGCTTCCTAACAGTCAAGATGCGTGCCCTAGAGATCAATCGTGAAATAGAATGGAAGAAATTAGAAATGGAACGAGAGAGACAAGATAAAGAATTAGAGATGAGACGTTTAGAATTAGAAGAAAGGAAAGCAGAGAGAGAAAGAGAAGAGAAACGAGAAAGAGAAGAACGAGAAAAAGAAGAGAGACGAGAAAGAGAAAGAGAAGAGCGAGAAAGAGAAAGAGAAGAACGAGAAAGAGAAAGAGAAGAACGAGAAAGAGAAGAGAGACGAGAGAGAGAAGAACGAGAACGAGAGAGAGAAGAACGAGAAAGAGAAACGAGAGAGAGAAGAACGAGAAAGAGAAGAGAGACGAGAGAGAGAAGAACGAGAGCGAGAAAGGGAGGAAAGAGAGAGACAACATGAACTAGAAGTATTGCGATTAGGCGGTGGTCGGAGGCAAACAACGGACACCAGTAGCTTCGATCCGGTACGCAACATCAAAATGGTCCCCAAATTCCATGAGAAGGAGGTGTCAAAATTCTTTGCAGCCTTCGAGAAAGTCGCTGCCTCTTTGGAGTGGCCAAGGGAGAATTGGGCCATCATGATACAGTCAGTCTTGACTGGGAAGGCCCAAATTGCCTACTCTACGTTATCCCTTGACGACTCCAGCGATTATGACAAGGTGAAGAAAGTTGTGCTCATGGCGTACCAATTGGTACCTGAGGCTTATAGGCAAAAGTTCAGAAACCTGAAGAAGACCTCAGAGCACACTTTTACCGAATTCGCCACGATCAAGGAGCGACTTTTCCAGGAATGGTGTACCTCTCGGAAGGTGGAGACCAAGGAAGACCTCGAGCAGCTGATTCTGCTGGAGGACTTCAAGGATTGTTTGTCTGGAGACCTCAAGACGTACTTAGAGGAACAGCAGGTAGAGACCTTGAGTGCAGCAGCCACCATGGCTGAAGAGTACATCCTGACTCATAGGCCGTCTGCTAAGTACGTCCCAAGGAATTACCAGGGCCGGTTTGACAGACCTCATGATGAAGAAGAAAGACCCGTCCCACAAAGCGCTAAGAAGACGCCCCCAAGTAGCCCCCGAAGAACAAGTCCTAGCAGTCCGAAACACCGGAGCCCTAGGAGGAATATGGTGTGCTGGACTTGTGGGCAGAAAGGGCACATAGCTGCTAGGTGCCGAGGTAGAAGAGGTGGCAGCGCACGAAGGGAGGTGATGTTGGTGAGCTGTGTTACATCACCAGTAGGAAACCAGTCTACGACGACGCAGGAAGGACCAAGTTTGTTGGCCCCTCACACTTCAACCGGGTATGTAACGAGTGATCATACTGGTAGATCAATTGTAGTGCTCAGAGATAGTGGAGCAGAACAGTCCCTGATCGTGAAGAGCTCGTTACCCGAGGGAGTAAGTGTGGATGGGAGACCAGAGGTGATCCTGGTTGGGTTTCCTAGGACGCAGTACATCGCCCCCTTAGTGCCAGTACATCTTGATTCGCCTTATTTCAGCGGCACATGTGAGTTGGCAGTAGTCGATACCCTCCCTGTGGCTGGGATTGACGTGGTACTAGCCAACGACTTGGTGACCGATTGGAGCACCAATCGTCCCAAGGTTGCGGACGAGTCTACCAGAACAGCAAGGTCGGAGGTGACAACAGGCAATGGTAATGTCCAGGTAAAGACAGACCCGGATTTGAAAATGTCTAATTTGTCCTCTCACCCGCAGATCGATGATATTCTAGCAGTGTCCCCCGATTCTCTCGACGAGGAACATGAAGTTAAGAAGGCAGAGGTACCTGAGCTAGAAGAGGGGCCTCGTGTGCAGGCACCCACGGATACCAACGAGTCTGGAGCGAAGGCGGATGAGTGCTTGCGGTATGGCAAGTTACAGCGTGTAGTGGACCAGCCAGAGATTCCCCAGACGTCCGAGGTATGTGAGGTGTGTTCAAAAGGTCTAGTGCCCTCTTCTGTCCAAGCCAGGCTAGTGGATGGCGCCGGCTATGGACATGACAAGCTCAGGAAACTTATCCCTCGAATTGCCAAATGTTTCCTACCGGTATTTTGTTTTGTTCTCCTATGTGTTCTCTGTGTTCTCAGTAAGGACCGGTGGACGACCCGACGAATGATGGCTCCCATGAACATCGCGAAGAGGTCCCAGGGATTGGAGATTTGTACTGCAAGTGTTGCCGTTGAAGAAGGGACCTGGGAGGTAATAGATGATACAGGAGGTACGATATGTGATAATGTGAGTGACTGTTTCCGACAGGTTGACACCCCCCGCGTGACTGCTGAGCCTCAACACAGCGTTATACGGAACGTTGGTCGACCTGACGGGGGCAGAGCGAATGCCATCTTCGGTGAGCAAGCAGCCCTGTTGGAACTAGGTGTGGGCCTAGTAGAAGAGTGTATAGTAAGTACTGACTTGCCCATTGTCGCTATCACTCTGAATTATCAGACCCCTGTATTCCAGGTTCCTGTCTCCCTGAAGGACCATCGGACTGGCACCAGAAATGCCGTCGGTGGTCAGCCATCATCGGTGCCACGACATAGAGAAGTGTCGAGTCACCCCAGATCGTGTCAAAACCAATCCGTACTAGAGAGGTGTGAGATGATGCCCCTGCTTGACATCGCAGTGGAGATGTGGACGATTATATCAGGCAGATCATTGCCTTCTATCTACAAGTTCCCTTTGTGCCAGGGTTCCTCAGTACAGTTCTGTAGACGTGACAGCCTCGACATCCCAGATTATAAAGCATGTGTGTCCATTTGGAGTTGTGTCGTCGTACTAATTTGGTTTGTGTTTCTTTTTATAGAACCCCAAACCAAATTCTTTTTGGTGGGGAGGTGTTACGAACCCGGATCCAACGTCCGAGCCTGGAGCAGTGACAAACACGCCATCTGTGGGTCAGCTCCCGAAACCCCCGCCAAACGAACGACGACACCTAGTGAGGACAACGTGTACTGGCCTCGAGGACCAGTTTCCAGTCTGGTTCAGCGCTCAACACCGCCGCTCCTGACCTCTGGTGAGGTGGTGCTCCGACGACAGCGCCATCTATGGACTGGATACGTCAGGCGTTAGTATCTGAGCCTGTAAGTGTGGTGTTTTAGTGTCCCTGTTATTGATGACGTGTCTGCTTACAGAGCCGACCTGGGACCACTGTGTTGAAGGTGAAGTCAGTCTACCCGAGGCAGCCAGTCTCCATACAGTGAAGTTTGCTGCAGCTGTCGTGACGTCGTCCCCCCGGAAGAACACTGTGGTGTGTTAAGCCTGCCAGTGGAGTGGCAGTGGAAGGATTTACCCGGGACCGACGGTTGGAGACGATAATCCACTGGGGTATTGAGGACAGGAGGGTGATTGGTGATATCACACGAGACTCCTGTCTAGGGCGTACCCCTTTTATCGTTCGTGGAGTGGCCGTACCAGCCTTGGTGGCTCAGTACCTGCCAGCAGACCTGCTGGACGTGTGGTTGAGGGCCTCCACGACGGTGCCCCCAGTGGACCTGCGTTGTGGCTGACCTGTGGCCAGGGTAGACTCGGCGTTCTCAGTGGACACGTCTTGAGGCCACGAAGAAAGCACCAAGGAATCGGCACCGAAAGTGGTGTGGCACCAGAGTCTTCAGCAGAAGACTACAGTGAATAATCCCCTTGCATAGTATTAATACCCCTCCCCCTGTGTACTCCTTTTATATCTTATATATTTATTGGTGGTGGTCAATATATTATATTAAGTTTTTGCCTTTATTTCCCTTCCCCTTTTAGTTACTTGCGTCACGGATCGCATCCCTTGAAAGCCTCTACTGGCTTGGGGTCGGATATATATCTTCCTCTAACGACATCAGAGTAAGAACCCCGTTGCGTCCCGAGAGGGCCGTAACACTTGGCCATGGTTTTTTATCAAATAACCTCATTCTTTTGGGCACAAGTGAAGAACACAAATGTGAACAAGCCTGAATGGTCCCGAGGACTATATGCAACTGAAAATTCACACCCCCAAAAGTGACTCGATTCCATACTGCCAGGAGCACTCTGCTGGCGTTCAGGATCCCTTAACGGCTCGACCAACACGTCCGGACAAAAGCGGATGGAAGCCGAGGCTATTTCCTTTCCTCCGTCGGGACTGGGTTGGTATACTTGAGCATGGTATTTTATCAAATCACCTCATTCATTGGGGCACATTTAAGGATCACAAATGCGAACAAGCCTGAATGGTCTCCAGGACTATATGCAACTGAAAACTCACATCCAGAGGTGACGCAAACCCATTCTGCCAGAAGCACTCTACTGTCGTACAAGATCCCTGATTCGCCTGACAAACACGACCGGATACAAGAGGATGGTAGCCGAGTCTATTTCCATCCCCCCACCAGCACTCGGTTGGTAATGTGGGCATGGTATTTTATCAAATCACCTCATTCTTTGGGGTAAACGTGAGGAACACAAATGCGAACATGCATGAATGGTCCCCAGGATTATATGCAACCGAAAACTCACACCCCAGAAGTGACTCAAACCCATACTGCCAGGAGCACTCTGCTGATGTACACAATCCCTTAACCGCTCGACCAACATGACCGGACACAACAGGATGGTAGCTGAGGCTATTATCATCCCCCACGGCATTCGGTTGGTAATCTTGGCCATAGTTTTTTATCAAAAAACCTCATTCTTTGGGGCACACGTGAGGAACACAAATGTGAACAAGCATGAATGGTCCCTAGGACTATATGCAACTGAAAATTCACACCCCAGAAGTGACTCGATCCCATACTGCCAGGAGCACTCTGCTGGCGTTCAGGATCCCTTAATGGCTCGACCAACACGTCCGGACAAAAGCGGATGGAAGTCGAGGCTATTTCCATTCCTCCGTCGGCTCTCGGTTGGTAATCTTGGGCATATATTTTATCAAATCACCTCATTCTTTGTGGCACACGTTAGGAACACAAATGAGAACAAGCCTGAATTGTCCCCAGGACTATATGCAACTGAAAATTCACACCCCAGAAGAGACTCGAATCCATACTGTTAGGAGCACTCTGCTGGCGTTCATGATCCTTTAACCGTTCGACCAACACGACTGCATAAAAGAGGGTGGTAGCCGAGGCTATTTCCCTCCCCCGACGGCACTCGGTTGCTAAGTCTGGGCTTGGTGTCTTATCAAATCACTTCATTCTTTGGGGCGTATGTGAGAAACACAAATGCGAATAAACCTGAAAGGTCCCCAGGACTTTGTGTAACTGAAAACTCACACCCAGAAGTGACTCAAACCTATACTGCCAGGAGATCTCTACTGGCATACAGGATCCCTTAACCAATCAACCAACATGACCGGACAAAAGAGGATAGTAGCCGAGGCAATTTCTCTCCCCCCACCAGCACTCTGTTGGTAATCTTGGGCATGGTATTTTATCAAATCACCACATTCTTTGGGGCACACGTGAGGTACACAAATTCGAACAAGCCTGTATGGTACCCAGGACTATATTCAACTGAAAACTCACTCTTCAGAAGTGACTTGAACCCATACTGGCAGGAGCACCCTGCTGGCGTTCAGAATCCCTTAATCGCTCAACCAACACGATTGGACAAAAGAGGATGGTAGCCGAGGATATTTACCTCCCCCCGCCAGCACTGTTTTTTTTTTTTTGAGATATATAGTAGAGTTGTTACATTCTTTTACAGCCACTAGTATGCGTTGCGTTTCAGGCAGGTCCCTGGAATACGATCCCCTGCCGCGAAGAATCGTTTTTTCATCCAAGTACACATTTTACTGCTGCGTTAAACAGAGGCTACAGTTATAGAATTGTGCCCAGTAAATCCTCCCCGGCCAGGATATGAACCCATGACATAGCGCTCGCGGAACGCCAGGCGAGTGTCTTACCACTACACCACGGAGACTGGTTGTTAATCTTGGGCATGGTATTTTATCAAATCACCACATTCTTTGAGGCAAACATGAGGAACACAAATGCGAACAATCCTGAATGGTCCCAAGGACTATATGCAACTGAAAACTCACACCCTAGAAGTGACTCGAGCCCATACTGCCAGGAACACTCTGCTGGCGTACAGGATCCCTTAACTGCTCGACCAACACGACCGGACAAAAGAAGATGGTAGCCGAGGCTATTTCCCTCCCCCCACCGGCACTCTGTAGGTAACCTTGGGCATGGTATTTTCTCAAATCACCTCATTCTTTTGGCATACATGAGGAACACAAATGTGAACAAGCCTGACTTGTCCCCAGGACTATATGCAACTGAAAACTCACACCCAGAGGTGACGCAAACCCATTCTGCCAGAAGTACTGTACTCTCGTACAGGATCCCTGAATCGCCTGATAAACACGACCGGACACAAGAGGATGGTAGCCGAGTCTATTTCCATCCCCCCACAGGCACTCGTTTGGTAATGTTGGGCATGGTATTTTATCAAATCACCTCAATGTTTGGGGCACACGTGAGGAAAACAAGTGTGAACAAGCCTGAATGGTCCCCAGGACTATATGCAACTGAAAACTCACCCCCAGAAGTGACTCAAACCCATAGTGCCAAGAGCACTCTGCTGGTGTACAGGATCCCTTAACCGCTTGACCAACACGACCGAACAGAAAAGGATGGTAGCTGAGGCTATTATCATCCCCCCACGGCGCTCGGTTGGTAATCTTGGCCATGGTTTTTTATCAAATACCCTCATTCTTTGGGACACACGAGAGGAACACAAATGTGAACAAGCATGAATGGTCCCTAGGACTATATGCAAATGAAAATTCACACCCCAGAAGTGACTCGATCCCATACTGCCAGGAGCACTCTGCTGGCGTTCAGGATCCCTTAACGGCTCGACCAAGACCTCCGGACAAAAGCGGATGGAAGCCAAGGCTATTTCCATTCCTCCGTCGGCAATCGGTTGGTATACTTGGGCATGGTATTTTATAAAATCACCTCATTCATTGGGGCACATTTGAGGATCACAAATGCGAACAAGACTGAATGGTCCCCAGGACTATTTGTAACTGAAAACTCACACCCCAGAATTGACTTGAACCCATACTGCCAGGAGATCTCTACTGGCATACAGGATCCCTCAACCAATCTACCAACACGACCGGACAAAAGAGGATGGTAGCCGAGGCAATTTCCCTCCCCACACCAGCTCTCGGTTGGTAACCTTGGGCATGGTATTTTATCAAATACCTCATTCTATGGGGTACACGTGAGGAACACAAATGCAAACAAGCCTGAATGGTCCCCAAGACTATATGCAACAAAAAACTCACACCCAGACATTACTCGAACCCATACTGCCAGAAGCACTCTGCTGGCGTACAGGATCCCTTAACTGCCCGACCAACACGACCGGACAAAAGAGGATGGTTGCCGAGGCTATTTCCATCCCCCTGTCGGCACACGGTTGGTAATCTTGGGCATGGTATTTTATCAAATCACCTCATTCTTTGTGGCACACGTTAGGAACACAAAGGCGAACAAGCCTGAATCGTCCCAAGGACAATATACAACTGAAAACTTACACCCCAGAAGTGACTCGAACCCATACTGCCAAGAACACTCTGCTGGCATACAGGATCCCTGAACCGCTCGACCAACACGACCGGACAAAAAGGATGGTAGTCGAGGCTATTTCCATCCCCTCGCTGGCACTTGGTTGGTAATCTTGGCCATGGTTTTTTATCAAATAACCTCATTCTTTCGGGCACAAGTGAAGAACACAAATGTGAACAAGCCTGAATGGTCCCGAGGACTATATGCAACTGAAAATTCACACCCCAGAAGTGACTCGATCCCATACTGCCAGGAACACTCTGCTGGCGTTCAGGATCCCTTAACGGCTCGACCAACACGTCCGGACAAAAGCGGATGGAAGCCGAGGCTATTTCCTTTCCTCCGTCGGAACTGGGTTGGTATACTTGAGCATGGTATTTTATCAAATCACCTCATTCATTGGGGCACATTTGAGGATCACAAATGCGAACAAGCCTGAATGGTCCCCAGGACTATATGCAACTGAAACTTCCAACCCAGAAGTGACTCGAATCCATACTGCTAGGAGCACTCTGCTGGCGTACATGATCCTTTAACCGTTCGACCAACACGACTGCATAAAAGAGGGTGGTAGCCGAGGCTATTTCCCTCCCCCGATGGCACTCGGTTGCTAACTCTGAGCATGGTAATTTATCAAATCACCTCATTCTTTGGGGCACATGTGAGGAACACAAATGCGAATAAACCTGAATGGTCCCCAGGACTTTATGAAACTGAAGACTCACACCCCAGAAGTGACTCGAACCCATACTGCCAGGAGCTCTTTACTGGCATAAAGGATCCCTTAACCGCTCGACCAAAACGACCGGACAAAAGAGAATGGTAGCCGAGGCTATTTCCCTCCCCCTGCCGGCACTCTGTTGGTAACCTTGGGCATGGTATTTTCTCAAATCACCTCATTCTTTTGGGCATACATGAGGAACACAAATGCAAACAAGCCTGACTGGTCCCCAGGACTATATGCAACTGAAAACTCACACCCAGAGGTGACGCAAACCCATTCTGCCAGAAGCACTGTTCCGTCGTAAAGGATCCCTGAATCGCCTGACAAACACGACCGGACACAAGATGATGGTAGCTGAGTCTATTTCCATCCCCCCACAGGCACTCGTTTGGTAATGTTGGGCATGGTATTTTATCAAATCACCTCAATGTTTGGGGCACACGTGAGGAAAATAAATGCGAACAAGCCTGATTGGTCCCCAGGACTATATGCAACTGAAAACTCACCCCCAGAAGTGACTCAAACCCATAGTGCCAAGAGCACTCTGCTGACGTACAGGATCCCTTAACCGCTCGACAAACACGACAGGACAGAAAAGGATGGTAGCTGAGGCTATTATCATCCCCCAGCGGCACTCGGATGGTAATCTTGGCCATGGTTTTTTTTCAAATACCTTCATTTTTTGGGACACACGTGAGGAACACAAATACGAACAATCCTGAATGATCCCAAGGACTATATGCAACTGAAAACTCACACCCTAGAAGTGACTCGAGCCCATACTGCCAGGAACACTCTGCTGGCGTACAGGATCCCTTAACTGCTCGACCAACACGACCTTACAAAAGAAGATGGTAGCCGAGGCTATTTCCCTCCCCCCGCCGGCACTCTGTTGGTAACCTTGGGCATGGTATTTTCTCAAATCACCTCATTCTTTTGGGCATACATGAGGAACACAAATGCGAACAAGCCTGACTGGTCCCCAGGACTATATGCAACTGAAAACTCACACCCAGAGGTGACGCAAACCCATTCTGCCAGATGCACTGTACTGTCGTACAGGATCCCTGAATCGCCTGACAAACACGACCAGACACAAGAGGATGGTAGCCGAGTCTATTTCCATCCCCCCACAGGCACTCGTTTGGTAATGTTGGGGATGGTATTTTATCAAATCACCTCAATGTTTGGGGCACACGTGAGGAAAACAAGTGCGAACAAGCCTGAATGGTCCCCAGGACTATATGCAACTGAAAACTCACCCCCAGAAGTGGCTCAAACCAATAGTGCCAAGTGCACTCTGCTGGCGTACAGGATCCCTTAATCGCTCGACCAACCCGACCGGACAGAAAAGGATGGTAGCTGAGGCTATTATCATCCCCCCACGGCACTCGGTTCGTAATCTTGGCCATAGATTTTTATCAAATACCCTCATTCTTTGGGACACATGAGAGGAACACAAATGTGAACAAGCATGAATGGTCCCTAGGACTATATACAACTGAAAATTCACACCCCAGAAGTGACTCGATCCCATACTGCCAGGAGCACTCTGCTGGCGTTCAGGATCCCTTAACGGCTCGACCAAGACCTCCAGACAAAAGCGGATGGAAGCCGAGGCTATTTCCATTCCACCGTCGACACTCGGTTGGTATACTTGGGCATGGTATTTTATAAAATCACCTCATTCATTGGGGCACATTTGAGGATCACAAATGCGAACAAGACTGAATGGTCCCCAGGACTATTTGTAACTGAAAACTCACACCCCAGAATTGACTTGAACCCATACTGCCAGGAGATCTCTACTGGCATACAGGATCCCTCAACCAATCGACCAACACGACCGGACAAAAGAGGATGGTAGCCGAGGCAATTTCCCTCCCCACACCAGCTCTCGGTTGGTAACCTTGGGCATGGTATTTTATCAAATCACCTCGTTCTATGGGGCACACGTGAGGAACACAAATGCGAACAAGCCTGAATGGTCCCCAGGACTATATGCAACAAAAAACTCACACCCAGACGTTACTCGAACCCATACTGCCAGAAGCACTCTGCTGGCCTACAGGATCCCTTAACTGCCCGACCAACACGACCGGACAAAAGAGGATGGTAGATGAGGCTATTTCCATCCCCCTGTCGGCACACGGTTGGCAATCTTGGGCATGGTATTTTATCAAATCACCTCATTCTTTGTGGCACACGTTAGGAACACAAATGCGAACAAGCTTGAATCGTCATAAGGACAATATACAACTGAAAACTTACACCCCAGAAGTGACTCGAACCCATACTGCCAAGAACACTCTGCTGGCATACAGGATCCCTGAACCGCTCGACCAACACGACCGGAAAAAAAGGATGGTAGTCGAGGCTATTTCCATCCCCTCGCTGGCACTCGGTTGGTAATCTTGGCCATGGTTTTTTATCAAATAACCTCATTCTTTCGGGCACAAGTGAAGAACACAAATGTGAACAAGCCTGAATGCTCCCGAGGACTATATGCAACTGAAAATTCACACCCCAGAAGTGACTCGATCCCATACTGCCAGGAGCACTCTGCTGGCGTTCAGGATCCCTTAACGGCTCGACCAACACGTCCGGACAAAAGCGGATGGAAGCCGAGGCTATTTCCTTTCCTCCGTCGGCACTGGGTTGGTATACTTGAGCATGGTATTTTATCAAATCACCTCATTCATTGGGGCACATTTGAGGATCAAAAATGCAAACAAGCCTGAATGGTCCCCAGGACTATATGCAACTGAAAACTTCCATCCCAGAAGTGACTCCAATCCATACTGCTAGGAGCTCTCTGCTGGCGTACATGATCCTTTAACCGTTCGACCAACACGACTGCATAAAAGAGGGTGGTAGCCGAGGCTATTTCCCTCCCCCGACGGCACTCGGATGCTAACTCTGAGCTTGGTAATTTATCAAATCACTTCATTCTTTGGGGCACAGGTGAGGAACACAAATGCGAATAAACCTGAATGGTCCCCAGGACTTTATGTAACTGAAGACTCACACCCCAGAAGTGACTCGAACCCATACTGCCAGGAGCTCTTTACTGGCATAAAGGATCCCTTAACCGCTCGACCAACACGACCGGACAAAAGAGGATGGTAGCCGAGGCTATTTCCCTCCCCCTGCCGGCACTCTCTTGGTAACCTTGGGCATGGTATTTTCTCAAATCACCTCATTCTTTTTGGCATACATGAGGAACACAAATGCAAACAAGCCTGACTGGTCCCCAGGACTATATGCAACTGAAAACTCACACCCAGACGTGACGCAAACCCATTCTGCCAGAAGCACTGTACTGTCGTAAAGGATCCCTGAATCGCCTGACA
Source organism: Procambarus clarkii (assembly GCF_040958095.1). Lineage (NCBI taxonomy): Eukaryota > Metazoa > Arthropoda > Malacostraca > Decapoda > Cambaridae > Procambarus > Procambarus clarkii. The sequence goes on from NC_091158.1 coordinate 23,131,554, forward strand.
AACACGACCGGACACAAGAGGATGGTAGCCGAGTCTATTTCCATCCCCCCCCCACAGGCACTCGTTTGGTAATGTTGGGCATGGTATTTTATCAAATCACCTCAATGTTTGGGGCACACGTGAGGAAAACAAATGCGAACAAGCCTGAATGGTCTCCAGGACTATATGCAACTGAAAACTCACCCCCAGAAGTGACTCAAACCCATAGTGCCAAGCGCACTCTGCTGGCGTACAGGATCCCTTAACCGCTCAACCAACACGACCGGACAGAAAAGGATGGTAGCTGAGGCTATTATCATCCCCCCACGGCACTCGGTTGGTAATCTTGGCAATGGTTTTTTTCAAATACCCTCATTCTTTGGGACACACGTGAGGAACACAAATGTGAACAAGCATAAATGGTCACTAGGACTATATGCAACTGAAAATTCACACCCCAGAAGTGACTCGATCCCATACTGCCAGGAGCACTCTGCTAGCGTTCAGGATCCCTTAACAGCTCGACCAAGACCTCCGGACAAAAGCGGATGGAAGCCGAGGCTATTTCCATTCCTTCGTTGGCACTCGGTTGGTATACTTGGGCATGGTATTTTATAAAATCACCTCATTCATTGGGGCACATTTGAGGATCACAAATGCGAACAAGCCTGAATGGTCCCCAGGACTATTTGTAACTGAGAGCTCACACCCCAGAATTGACTTGAACCCATACTGCCAGGAGATCTCTACTGGCATACAGGATCCCTCAACCAATCGACCAACACGATCGGACAAAAGAGGATGGTAGCAGAGGCAATTTCCCTCCCCACACCAGCTCTCGGTTGGTAACCTTAGGCATGGTATTTTATCAAACCACCTCATTCTTTGGGGCACACGTAAGGAACACAAATGCGAATAAACCTGAATGGTCCCCAGGACTTTATGTAACTGAAGACTCACACCCCAGAAGTGACTCGAACCCATACTGCCAGGTGCTCTTTACTGGCATAAAGGATCCCTTAACCGCTCGACCAACACGACCGGACAAAAGAGGATGGTAGCCGAGGCTAATTCCCTCCCCCTGCCGGCACTCGGTTGGTAACCTTGGGCATGGTATTTTATCAAATCACCTCATTCTTTGAGGCACATGTGAGGAACACAAACGTGAACAAGCCTGAATGGTCCCCAGGACTATATGCAACTGAAATCTCACATTCAAAAGTGACTTGAATCCATATTGCCAAAACCCCTCTGCTGGCCTACAGGATCCCTTTAACGCTCGACCAACACGACCGGACAAAAGAGGATGGTTGCCGATTCTATTTCCATCCCCCCGCCGGCACTCGGATAATCTTGTGCATGGTATTTTATCAAATCACCTCATTCTTTTAGGCATACATGAGGAACACAAATGCGATAACCCTGAATGGTCCCCAGGACTATATGCAACTGAAAACTCACACCCAGAAGTGACTCAAACCCATTCTGCCAGAAGCACTCTCCTGTCGTACAGGATCCCTGAATCGCCTAGCAAACACGACCGGACTCAAGAGGATGGTAGCCGAGGCTATTTCCATCCCCCTGCAAGCACTCGGTTGGTAATGTTGGGCATGGTATTTTATCAAATCACCTCATTGTTTGGGGCATACTTGAGAAACACATACGCGAACAATCCAGAATGGTACCCAGGACTATATGCAACTTAAAACTCACACCACAGATGTGACTCGAACCCATACTGCCAGGAGTACTCTGCTGGCATACAGGATCCCTTACCCGCTCGACCAACACGACCGGACAGAAGAGGATGGTAGCTGAGGCTATTTCCATCCCCTCGCCGCCACTCGGTTTGTAATCTTGGGCATGGTATTTTATGAAATCAACTCATTCTTTTGGGCACACGTGAGGAACACAGATGCGACCAAGCCTGAATTGTCCCCAGGACTATATGCAACTGAAAGCTCACACCCAGAAGCGACTCGAACCCATTCTGCCAGAATCACTCTACTGGCGTACAGGATCCCTTAACCGCTCGACCAACACGACTGGACAAAAGAGGATGGAAGCCGAAGATTTTTCCATCCTTCTGCCAGCTCTCATTTGGTAATACTGGCCATGGGATTTTATCAAATCACCTCATTCTTTGGGGCGCACGTGAGGAACACAAATGCGAACAATCCTGAATAGTCCCCAGGACTATATGTAACTGAAAGCTCACACCCCAGAAGTGACTCGAACCCATTCTGCCAAGAGATCTCGTCTGGCATACAGGGTCCCTTAACCACTCGACCAACACGACCGGACAGAAGAGGATGGTAGCTGAGGCTATTTCCATCCCCTCGCCAGCTCTCGCTTGGTAATCATGGGCATGTTATTTTATCAAATCACTTCATTCTTTGGGCACACATGAGGAACACAAACACGAACAAGCCTGAATGGTCCCCAGGACTATATGCAACAGAAAACTCACACCCCAGAAGTGACTCGAACCCATTCTGCCAAGAGATCTCGTCTGGCGTAAAGGATCCCTAAACCGCTCGACCAACACGACCGGACAGAAGAGGATGGTAGCTGAGGCTATTTCCATCCCCTCGCCAGCACTCGCTTGGTATTCTTGGGCATGGTATTTTATCAAATCACTTCATTCTTTTGGGCTCACATGAGGAACACAAACACGAACAAGCCTGAATGGTCCCCAGGACTATATGCAACTGAAAACTCACACCCCAGAAGTGACTCGAACCCATACTGCCAGGAGCACCGGACAAAAGAGGATGGTAGCCGAGGCTACCATTCTCTTTTGTGAATATATATATTTATATATATATATATATATATATATATATATATATATATATATATATATATATATACATATATATATATATATATATATATATATATATATATATATATATATATATATATATATATATATATATATATTCACAAAAGAGAATGGTAGCCTCGGCTACCATCCTCTTTTGTCCGGTGCTCCTGGCAGTATGGGGCAGTATATATATATGTGTATATATATATATATATATATATATATATATATATATATATATATATATATATATATATATATATATAAATATATATATTCACAAAAGAGAATGGTAGCCTCGGCTACCATCCTCTTTTGTCCGGTGCTCTTGCCCAATTTGCCTAACAAGCCAAGTTTTCATGAAATAATTATTTTTCGACTACCTAACCTAACCAAACCTAACTTTTTCGGCTACCTAACCTAACCTAACCTGTAGAGATAGGTTAGGTTAGGTTAGGTAGGGTTGGTTAGGTTCGGTCATATATCTACGTTAATTTTAACTCCAATAAAAAAAAATTGACCTCATAAATAAAGAAATGGGTAGCTTTATCATTTCATACGAAAAAAAATAGAGAAAATATATTAATTCATGAAAACTTGGCTTATTAGGCAAATCGGGCCTTGTATAGTAGGCTGAGAAGTGCGTTCTGGCTATTAGGTACGACATATATATATTTCATATATATAAATATATATATATATATATATATATATATATATATATATATATATATATATATATATATATATATATATATATATATATATGTCGTACCTAGTAGCCAGAACTCACTTCTCAGCCTACTATGCGAGGCCCGATTTGCCTAATAAGCCAAGTTTTACTGAATTAATATATTTTCTCTAATTTTTTTCTTATGAAATGATAAAGCTACCCATTTCATTATGTATGAGGTCAATTTTTTTTATTGGAGTTAAAATTAACGTAGATATATGACCGAACCTAACCAACCCTACCTAACCTAACCTAACCTATCTTTATAGGTTAGGTTAGGTTAGGTAGCCGAAAACGTTAGGTTAGGTTAGGTTAGGTAGGTTAGGTTGTCTAAAAAACATTAATTCATGAAAACTAGGCTTATTAGGCAAATCGGGCCATGCATAGTAGGCTGAGAAGTGAGTTCTGGCTACTAGGTACGACATATATATATATATATATATATATATATATATATATATATATATATATATATATATATATATATATATATATATATATATATGTCTTAACATTTCCATACCCGTACCCATGCTTATATTCCATAATAATCTTTGGCAGATGGAGTATTGAACGCAAAGGTCATCAAATTGATCGAAACTGTGAACGCCAAGAAATCCGGACTCCACCTGCCAAAGATTATTGGGAAATATAAGCCCGGATACGCGTATGGAACTGTCAAGACTCATAAGCCTGGAAACCCACTTCGGCCAATCATTAGCCAGATACCAACACCCGCGTACAGACTGGCGAAACAACTCAATGGCTTGGTGACTCCTTATGTCCTTTGCACCTTCAGCCTGAAGTCCCCTGTGGGACATTTGGGGCTTGAATCTAATTATTTAAATATTAATGTAGTAAATTAAATTACGAAGGACCACCCGCTTTTATAGTAAAGAGGGAAACTGAGAAATTATGATCATTAGATAATTCCTAGATGAAACCAGTAACTATGGATAAAACACTAGAGAATATGATCATAGAAATAATTAATGGGCTGTATAATTAAATGAATCAAACCCTCAAACACCTACATTGGGGGGTTATTACTGGAACTCAGTCCGTCCAGGAACTAGTGTGGTTCGTTCACTAATCCAAGATATAATAATCTAATCCTATGAATTATTGAGAAACCAATGTCATTACCATTAATGGGAACATAGATTATGAGTATAATAATGATAATCACAATAAACACATGTTAATCCAAAAAGAGTTCTGCATGTAAATAATTCCAAAAAATTAATAAAGGAATACAAAGGAATCTTAGCTTAATGACGATTCCTTTGTGTAAGTCACGATGCTTCCTCTGACTCTCCTGGGCTCGGCTGGATGACAAGTGGGATGGATTAACATGGGAGAGGACAGCGGGGAGAATTCTTCTCACGTGCTGCAAAATAAATGTTTACAGTAGCAACTAATGAAACTACTGAATCTCTATGTCCAAGAAATTAATATTAATAGGAGATAAAGGGTAATAACCTGTGGTTTGATGTTGGTATACGTCGTCACGACAAATCAACCAGATACAATTCTACACCTTACACGATGCATCAAATAAGGATAAGATACTTAGCTAATAGGGGCACTGTATAAGTTTTAAGATTGCCGAAATTCGCGTCCCAGGCTCTGGCTTCACCTATCCTGGATAATGGCGCGCTTCACTGGACGGTCACGTGTAGTCAAAGAACCAGATTAAAAAGGTTCCCCATATTACACTGACACCAGTCGAAGATATTGTCTGCAAGGCTTTTCTCGCCTCACAGTGGCGACTTTCTTCTGGAGGATGGATAACGTTTACCCTGATGACTGGGCAATGGCGTCTCCTCGTGAGCACGACGCGAACAGGTCCGCTCGAGAGCTTCCACACACGTGTACTGGCTTGCTCTCCTTCCCCGCTCCGCTTCTCGCGTTCATTAGACAAATTATTGTCATGAATATTAGTATTTCTCGCATTTGTGCTTGAAATGTTCGAGACAGGACAGGTTTATTATTTAGAAGAGGGAAATATTATTATTTGCCAGTTCAGTGATAGTAATTATATAATGGAGAGGAATTAATGTCTCTCCATGGCATTCGCTTGTGACGTTAATTTTTATTACTAGATAACTGCTATGACTCTAACGCTCTATTCGGCTTTTAGTTGGAGGTCAATTTATCTGTAATTAATTATCACACAGAACGCTTTGGTTACAGAGAATCGAATTCAATTCTCAGATACATTGGATATAATGTGTTTATTGTAATGAAATCTGACGCAATACTGGCGTCGGGTGACGTGAGAATTCTAGCCTAATGCACACATGAAATTATTAGTACATGTGAATTCTACGTTGTGTTAATTCTACTTACTACAATAATTAGTAGAATTAGTATTAATTAATGAGAATACAACAGTGTTGTATTCGGTGTTGGAAATTTCCAACATAACTCCGGGGGGAGGATTCTAGGGTCGTAGTGTACTGTGGAGTACTGACCTATCCCGAAGTTGAGATTATTATTAGTATATTAGTATGTTAATATGTTAGTATGTTAGTACACACGTAACGAACGTCCCGTATTTATCAAGGACTTACAAGAAACTTGAGTCTTGCTATTTACATGTCAAATGGAATATGTTACTTATAACCTACACAATATATAATGATTTTAACTCAAACAATTTAAACAACAGAATCTACTATGATGGGAATGTCCTGGGTCATAGTGACTTGTAATGGTTTGTTACTCGACATCCCATCGCAGCATCATCATAGTTATCTAAGTGGGATGTAAAGGAAATTACTCTTGTTCAGAGTTGTAATAGGCTTGCAAATTCCGCCTACATTGTTGAGCAGCAGCTCTAGTGGGGCGGTTGCTTGGAGGATCAGAATTATTGTCCTCGGAAATTACTGGGGAAACCTGATCTGGCTGATATTCTTGCTCAGTCAGTTCAAGGGGAACCAGCTTCTCTAAAGTTATTAGAGTAGTGTTGCCTCGGCATAAAACTTTAACTACTCTCAGGACACCTTGATGATCTGGATGAATGGCAACAATTTTGCCTATAGGCCACTCTGACCTTGGTCCATCACTGTCGACTAGTACTAGGTCTCCTGGTTTTAATTGCACCTTATTGTAAGGACTCGAAGCTCCGTAGTGGTACTCTCGTAAAGCTGTGAGGTACTCTCGAGTCCACACCTCATTCCACCTGTTAATAACTCTGGAGAGATGTTGGTAGCTTTCCACCAAGTCTCCTCTGGTCACATGTGACGGGTCTACAGGGTCCTCTTCGGCTAAAGGGATGAGAGGGCTCAGTAGACCTCCATGGATCAAGTGTGAGGGGCTCAGAGGTTCTCTCTGGGTGAAATCATCAGACAGGTAAGTTATTGGGCGGTTATTGACTCGCGCCTCGATTTCCACAACAATAGTTTGGAGTTCTGAGTAGCTGACTTTTTGTCTGTGTAAAGTTTTCCTTAGACACTTCTTGACTGTGCCTACCATTCGCTCATAGAACCCACCTTGCCAAGGGGCTCTCGGTGCTATGAATTTCCAGTGACATTGTCGTCTCTGTAGGACTGACTGTACTTCTGGGTGGTTCCAGACTTCTCGTAAACAACTTTCTCCTGCCACAAAATTTAAACCTTTGTCCGATATCATTAATTTGGGACAAGATCTGCGAGCAGCAAATCGGCGGAAGGCCTGGATGAAGGATTCAGCACTCATGTCTGGAGTGACCTCTAAATGTACGCCTCTGGTTGTAGCACAAGTAAAGAGAGAAATGTACGCTTTCACTGGTATATTATCTGGGTTACCAGTGAGAAGTAAGGCTCCTGTGTAATCAACACCAGTGGTTTCGAAAGGACGAAGATGAATCACTCGTTCTTCTGGGAGTGGTGGAGGTCCTGGGTAAGGACATACTCTAGCGTCGTATCTCTTACAGATTACACAAGATTTAATAATTGTCTTAACTGTCTGACGACCTTGAGGAAGCCAGTACTTTTGTCTAAGGTCGGTGAGAGTATCTAAAACTCCACCATGTAAGGTACCATATTGATGGTGATGTAAGACAAGAAGTTTAGTGATGATGTGGTGACGAGGTAAAAGAATAGGATTCTTAGTGTCTAAGTCAATTTTTGCATGTAGCAAACGTCCTCCACATCGTAGTATATTATGAGTGTTGGCATCATACCAGATGCCTAGAGACTTAGTTAATTTATCTGGAAGATTTTCATATTCGCTTCCATATGTCTCTTGTTGTGCACGTTTGATCCAGTAGAGGATAGGATTGGGAAACTTATGTCGAATTCCTACCTTAGCAAGAAAATCAAACACATGTGCAGTCACTCGTAGCAATTTGCTTAAGTTAGAATAATGGTGAGGATCAATGGCTAATATTCGTTGAGGTTCTGGTTCTTTCATGGGAGTGGTGATATTGGTCACTATGACTTGTGGCTTTTGTTTGGGCCACTGACCACCAACAAGCCATGAAGGTCCATTGAACCACAGCGAAGACTTGACAAGTTGTTTTAATGTTAACCCTCGAGATAAATAATCTGCAGGATTGTCCTTAGTAGGAACATGTCTGAATTTATATCCAGCAGATAAATCATGAATCTCCCTGACGCGATTACTGACGTAAGGAGTTTTGTTGTTATTGTTTCTTACCCATTGCAAGACTGCCTCGTTGTCTGACCACACTACAATCTCACCAAAGTGGATATTATTGAGTGTTTTTGCCAGGCAATGAGCTAATCTTACTCCCACTAGCAATGCAGTCAACTCCATCTGAGGTAAAGATCTCCTCTTAATGGGAGCAACTCTTGCTTTAGATGTGAGCAATATTGATTGTGCACTATTAACTAAATAGGCTACTGCGCCATATGCTTTGCCAGAGGCATCGCAAAAAACGTGCAAATCGGTGGGTAAGTTTGGTCCTGAAGCATTACAAGGAAATTTCAAAACGCCTAAATGATTAAAATCCGTTGAGAGTATTTGCCATTTGGCTTGTAACTCACTTGGTAACGGATCATCCCATCCCATATGTTTCTGCCAGCACTCCTGCATTAGGAGTTTGCCCCTTATTAATATAGGACTAAGTAGGCCTAAAGGGTCAAATGGTTGACTGACAAATGAGAGCAGTGTTCTCATGGTAAGGGTTGAATTATCAGTTTGTACTGACTTGACATTCATCTCGTCAGTACTGGTGTTCCATTCCACGCCTAGAACCTTTAATTGACTGGGTACCTGATAATCTGGAAATTCTTTCTCGATTACCTGGTTAAGCAGTTTATTATTTGAGGCCCATGACTGTAGTGGCATATTAGCCCCTAATAGTTCACGGTTAGCCTCATGGTAGATTTCTACCAGATCAGCTTGATCATTAGTGGTCCCCTGCAAAATTGTCGACATACAAGTTGTCGCTAATGTCTGCCTTATAGGGGCTGTTTGATTTCCTCAAATATGTGTCTAATGTTGCTTGCAAAAGAAACGGTGAGGACGTAGCTCCAAATAATACTGAGGCAAAACGATAGGTGATTACTTCACTGTTAGGATCCAGTGGATCCTTAACCCAGAGGAATTTTGTGTAGTCACGATCTTCCTCCTGTAACCCTACTCGGAGAAAGGCTTTGCTGATATCAGCTGTATAGGCAAAAATGCCTGTGCGAAATCGTAACAACACATCATGTAGCCTTTGTGTTAGGCTAGGTCCCGTTTGGAGACATTCATTTAAAGACACACTGCTTTGCTTTACTTTAGCACTGCAGTTAAAGACAATACGAATAGGTGTTGTCAATGAGTCTTTCACCACGGCGTGATGAGGTAAATAATGACCTGTTTTTCGGTCATCGTGTTCAACAACTTCAATGAATTTACTGTTAAGTTGTTGTTGGATAAGTTGATGATACATATTCAGTTTGTCTGGCTGCTTCTGTAGTCGTGTTAATTGAGACTGCAATTGTGAGGCTGCCATAAAATAATTAATTGGAAGTTGTGGATGATCCAACTTCCATGGGAGTCTTACCCAGTATTGTTTATTTGAGTAGACAACTGTATCCAGGTATTGCTGGTAAGTCCACGTATCATCAGGACTTGGTTGCTCAGGGATAATGCCTAAAGTGTCTAAATCCCACAAACGATGTATTGGTGGGTCAGACTCAATATCCTCAGATATTTCCCTGAAACGTAGGGGTGACTGTTCTAAGCCTAGTCACGCCACGATTACATTATTGGATTGTTGGTTTGTGGACGCTGGACCTTGTCTGAAAAGCACTGGTCCCGTGAGCAATTTGCCTCCTGCGGACGACAACAAATTCATACCATGTTGCCTAGTGCATCCAGTTATAAACTTGTAATAATGATCCGCGCCTATAAGTATTCCAACATCTGTGAGGCAGTCAGAATTTATTTTATAATCTGCTAGCCTCATGCGGTTTCGTTTAAGATGTCTCGCAGTGCGAGCTAACCCCGTGACCTGTAGGACTGTAGGAAGTTTATCCACTACTACCGCTTGGATTGGACTAGTAGAAGATCCGAGTCTTACTAATAATTTAACTACCTTGTAGTCACGAGGTCCACTATTTGACAAGAAACCAGAAATATTTAACCTCACACTTTTGGCAGGTTTTAAATTTAACTCATCTACCAACTGTTGTGTAATGAAGGTTTTCTGTGAACCTTGGTCAAAAAGACCTCTAGTGTTAATTCTAGATCTTCGGTTTATTAGTTTAAGTTGAGCTGTAGGCAGAGTAGTATTATTGCCTGACTCAGTAGCAAGTACATTCACCTCTTGATGCACTTTGCAATATTGCACTGCGGTAGAATTCGTAGAATTCTCCCCAGTGGTCATGGTTGGTGTAGAAGATTTTCTACATAAGGCGTAGTGGTGTACACCTTGGTTACAGCGGTTGCAGGAACGTAGCTGCACTGCACATTTCTTGGGATCATGAGATCCCATGCACTTGTGCAATTCTTGTAACCTTTTAACCCTAACATTATAAGTAGGATAAACAGAGCATTGATAAGTGGTGTGTCCCTGATTGCAGAACAGACACCTTCTCTGGTTAATAGACTTAGTCTCTTTAGTAGACAAGTCATTGGTTATCTCAGAAGGAGACACCGAATATGTACCTACATTTCCACTTCTTTTCCCAGTGGATGGAGTAGGTTTGGATTTATATTTATTAGACTTACTCTGAGTCTGTTTAGGTTTGACTGAAATATCAGTACTAGTTGGTTTAGACTCAGGTTTAATTTTATCATGAATCTTCAACCTGTTAATCGTGATCCTCAATCCCTCGAAAATTTGGTCAAGAGTGAGAAACTCGGTATTATAATGTGAGCAGAGCTCTGTCAAGACATTTCGAGGTAATTTCCTCTGTAATAATAACTTGATAGACCATTCTGAAGCAGGTATATTAACTTTAGTACCTAAGGCCTTTACTAGAGACTCTACTTCTAGTCTGAAGCTTTGAAGTGACTCTGGTCTACTATTTGGTGCATTCAGATCTAGCAATTGATAATAGAGGGTAGCTATACTTAACTCTTTGTTGCAATAGTTCAACTTCAGGAGTTTTATAGCTTCCTCATAATTACTCTCATCAAGAGTAAGGTTATGTATGACCTTTTTAGCCTCTCCTTGGAGAAGACTACGTAGGTATGAAAATTTTGAAACCTTGTCTAGAGACGGCTTCTTATGGATGTGAACTTCAAAGGAAGTCCAAAAATTGTCCCAATTTTCTGTATCTAATCCTGAAAATGTAGGTAAGTCTAAAGTAGGTAGACGAACCTCTGGTAATTGATTATTGAAGTGAGACCCAGCGTTACTGGTATTGGATCCAGATTGTTTTGCTAATTTAGATAGCCTGATAATTATATCTTGAGTCTCATCTTCATACTGGGAGATGTCGTCTACAATTTGACTTACTTCCTCAGGATCGGTTTCTACAGTATTTAGCTGATCAAGGTAAGATTGACCTGCAGATCTGACTTGATCAAATTTCAGATCAGCCACTCTAACTGATGTCTCTAAATGATAAGAGTCAATGGGAGTATCTTTAGTTAAGCCCTCAGCCTTGTTAATTAATCTGGTCAAATGACCTTTAAGGCCAATGTAGGTTCTCCTCAATTGCTCAGGAGTAGCCATGTTGGGCTTAGGTTCAAACTTCACAGTGTTAGTATATGTATTACTAATGAAGCTTGGGTACTTGTTCATTAGTGGACAAGTAACATTAAATGTAGCCTAATTTAAGGTGGCTATTAATAATTTACCTCACTCGAGGTTGAATGTACCTACCTACCTATCAACAAATAGCTAGATATTTTGTGCACTGTCTGAACTTCACCATTAGTTCTCGTCCGGTTAGCTCATCTATATCACCATCAGAGTTAATGGAGATTATCCAGCAATACACAAAATAGATACACAAAATAATGCATACAAGAGAAATATTATGGAGACACTCCAATCAGAGTTATCTCAAAATTTAATCCCACCCTGTATAGGGTCAGCACAAATAGTATAATACATACACTACTGACTAGCTTAGGACTAGTCGTGATAATTCCTAACTAAGAACTATAAAGTTATTTAGTCTGGGCTTGTACCAAATTCAGCACAATCTCAGCCTAAATTCTACCTAATAACATTGGTAAAGATTATTGTGGTGCAGTAAGGTGAATATAGTTGTGCTGTATTTTTGTTTTTTTTTGTTTTATAAGAGTGCTCTTGCACACACAAGTGAAACAATTATGTACAGTTAAGTTTGGCTTGCTAGCCACAGCCGTTTGTGATGGTTGATGGTGTTAATTAACTTGTCAACCACATGCAACCTAGATTCCCCTGACAAGTGTACACCATCTCTGGTCAGGTTCTGTCTATAAGGTCTGGCTGTAAATTGGATATATGTGGCATCCAATCTCACTCGTTTTTTCAGCCTGAAATTTATGTACTTAGCAGCTCTCTGGTAGTATTCTGGGGTTAATCCCCAACGGTTATCTTGACTTGGTTGGCGAGGTTCCACTAATGTGAATACTACCGATTCACTGATGAGCTTGAAAGAAGAAATTATGGCTTTGAGGTGTTTGATCACAAACACCTCAGCTGGATGACGAGTGGGATGGATGTCATTACCACCTAAATATATAATGGTTAGATGGTGAGGCCACTCTAACGCAGGTGTTAGTGTGGGGTTGTTATAAAAGTTATGAGCTGTTGCTCCTGGTGACCTAAAAATTCTCACCTCTGTGTGAGGTATAGGTCTAAGTGTTGTGGGTAATTGGCAATGACCCACTAAAGCTACCTTATACATGAGGTGAAGGTAGCAATATGTTAGTGTGATCTAGACTAACTGATGTGTTACATTGTTAGTTGACACAATTAATTAAATAGTTAGTCTAGCTTCTATCACACAAGGATTAGTTATTAATGATTAATATTTTAATTATAAATTTAATGCCTATCTGGTTCGAAGGACCATAATGTGGGACATTTGGGGCTTGAATCTAATTATTTAAATATTAATGTAGTAAATTAAATTACGAAGGACCACCCGCTTTTATAGTAAAGAGGGAAACTGAGAAATTATGATCATTAGATAATTCCTAGATGAAACCAGTAACTATGGATAAAATACTAGAGAATATGATCATAGAAATAATTAATGGGCTGTATAATTAAATGAATCAAACCCTCAAACACCAACATTGGGGGGTTATTACTGGAACTCAGTCCGTCCAGGAACTAGTGTGGTTCGTTCACTAATCCAAGATATAATAATCTAATCCCATGAATTATTAAGAAACCAATGTCATTACCATTAATGGGAACAGATTATGAGTATAATAATGATAATCACAATAAACACATGTTAATCCAAAAAGAGTTCTGCATGTAAATAATTCCAAATAATTAATAAAGGAATACAAAGGAATCTTAGCTTAATGACGATTCCTTTGTGTAAGTCACGATGCTTCCTCTGACTCTCTTGGGCTCGGCTGGATAACGAGTGGGATGGATTAACATGGGAGAGGACAGCGGGGAGAATTCTTCTCACGTGCTGCCAAATAAATGTTTACAGTAGCAACTAATGAAACTACTGAATCTCTATGTCCAAGAAATTAATATTAATAGGAAATAAAGGGTAATAACCTGTGGTTTGATGTTGGTATACGTCGTCACGACAAATCACCCAGCTACAATTCTACACCTTACACGATGCATCAAATAAGGATAAGATACTTAGCTAATAGGGGCACTGTATAAGTTTTAAGATTGCCGAAATTCGCGTCCCAGGCTCTGGCTTCACCTATCCTGGATAATGGCACGCTTCACTGGATGGTCACGTGTAGTCAAAGAACCAGATTAAAAAGGTTCCCCATATTACCCTGACACCAGTCGAAGATATTGTCTGCAAGGCTTTTCTCGCCTCACAGTGGCGACTTTCTTCTGGAGGATGGATAACGTTTACCCTGATGACTGGGCAATGGCGTCTCCTCGTGAGCACGACGCGAACAGGTCCGCTCGAGAGCTTCCACACATGTGTACTGGCTTGCTCTCCTTCCCCGCTCCGCGACTCACGTTCATTAGACAAATTATTGTCATGAATATTAGTATTTCTCGCATTTGTGCTCTAAATGTTCGAGACAGGACGGGTTTATTATTTAGAAGAGGGAAATATTATTATTTGCCAGTTCAGTGATAGTAATTATATAATGGAGAGGAATTAATGTCTCTCCATGGCATTCGCTTGTGACGTTAATTTTTATTACTAGATAACTGCTATGACTCTAACGCTCTATTCGGCTTTCAGTTGGAGGTCAATTTATCTGTAATTAATTATCACACAGAACGCTTTGGTTATAGAGAATCGAATTCAATTCTCAGATACATTGGATATAATGTGTTTATTGTAATGAAATCTGACGCAATACTGGCGTCGGGTGACGTGAGAATTCTAGCCTAATGCTCAGATGAAATTATTAGTACATGTGAATTCTACGTTGTGTTAATTCTACTTACTACAATAATTAGTAGAATTAGTATTAAATAACGAGAATACAACAGTGTTGTATTCGGTGTTGGAAATTTCCAACATCCCCAAAAGGAATTTGTTGACTTACTGCGTGGAACACGGGCCACAGGGATAAGAGCCTCGTTGGACGTAGAATCACCGTTTACCAACGTACCTGTGAATGAAACAATCGGGATGATAGCGGACAGAGTGTATCGTGATCCAGCCTGTACTCCTCTTGACATACTAAAAAACATTCTAAGGAAACTACTCCAAGCTTGTACTAAAGAGGCACCCTTCTTGAGCCCGGATGGGCACATGTATAAGCAAGTAGATGGGGTCGCCATGGTTTCTCCCCTAGGTGTCCTGTTTGCAAACTTCTACATGGGTACCATCGAACAAAAGGTCTTAGTCGACATGAACTTGAAACCGGCGGTATACTGCAGGCATGTTGACGACATTTTAACACAGGTATCTGATGTCAGACATCTGCAGGAGCTGAAGGAGGCATTTGAGCGGAATTCTGTGTTGCGTTTCACTTACGAGATGGAGAAAGATGGGAAGCTGCCCTTGCTAGATGTAAAAGTCATGGAAAGGAGCAGAGGTTTCCACATTTCAATCTACACTAAAGAAACAAACATAGGAATATGCCTCAATGCCAACAGTGACTGCCCAGACAGGTACAAGAGGCGTGTCGTTAACGCTTATGTCGACCGTGATCTCACCCACAGCTCAGGATGGAAGCAAGTAGATGAAGAACTCTGTAGGGTAAGGCAGGTCCTAGTCAACAAAGGCTTTTCCAATGGTTTCGTTGAAGACATCATAAGAAGGAAGGTGAAACGCCTTGCAACTTCTGAAGAGACAACTAACACAACACCTGTACCCCCTAATAGACTATTTTACATGAACTTCTTTTCAACAGCCCATAAAATGGAGGAAAGGATCCTGAAAGATATTGTTAATAGAAACGTTATCCCTACAGACAAAAATCAGAAGATACAATTGACGATCTACTATAAAACCAAGAAAACGGCCAACCTACTCATGAGAAACTCTCCAGACACAAAGCAGAACGCTTTAAAATACACCAATGTCGTCTATGCCTTCAAATGCCCAATTGGGGACTGTAAGCCTCAAAGAATTCAGTATATAGGCAAGACAACAACATCTCTTTCCAAGCGATTAACGATGCATAAGCAACAGGGCTCCATTAAGGAACATATAATCTCTTCCCACAACCAGACCATCACCAGAGAAGTCTTAAAAAAAAAACACGGAAATCATCGATAGATACAGTGATAGCGGGCGGCTTGATATCTGCGAGGCACAACACATTAAGAAGTCGACACCAGCAATCAACAGCCAAATAATGCATAACTATATTCTACCCACTTCAAGACTCCACACCAATATAGAAGCATCAAGAAATATGGGCCAATAGGCCCTTTGCAGTTACTTCCATTCGTCCCTTTAACTTATAAAATATTATACCCATTGTTTCATGTTCTGTCTTGTGTTGAAAGTTTGTTTTCACCTCATCCAAAACTGTTGTAACATATCACCTCACCCAAATGCAGGTATAAAATCGAAGCTGTTTGAACTCTGCTCAGTTATAGTTGTGTGTGTGTGTAAACTAAAGTCTTTGAAAATGTAATAAGTTTTACGTCACGTTTTACGCATCAGACTAGAAATAAAAATTAATTTTGGAGAATTGATTTTTCAGTTACCATCAATAGTGAAAAGATATATAAGAAACATAGAGAAAATTCGTGTTAGAATTATTAATCTTACTTTCTCAGTCATATTTAATAATAAATATATATATATATATATATATATATATATATATATATATATATATATATATATATATATATATATATATATATATATATATATATATATATATATACATATATATATATATATATATATATATATATATATATATATATATATATATATATATATATATATATATATATATATATATATATATATATATATATATATATATATATATTATTAAATATGACCGAAAAAGTAAGATTAATAATTCTAACACGAATTTTCTCGATCTTTCGTACGTTTCTTTTCACTGTTGGTGGTAATTCAAAAATCAATTCTCCAAAATTCATTTTTATTTTGGAGAATTGATTTTTGAATTACCACCAACAGTGAAAAGAAACGTACGAAAGATCGTGTGGGAACCGACCTGTGAAATTTATATTTATTTAATTTATATGAATTTATATAGAATTTATATTTACGTTAATTTATATACTTCTATAGGAATTTGTATGATGATAAGTGGACTGTATTTCTGCAATAATCTCACAAATCGATCCTCTACACATTAGGGGGGGGGTTTATATTGAATTTATATATATGCAGCCAATCAAACTACAGTGTTAAAAATTGAAGAGGTTCCTTATCTTATTGTACAGCAGGCCTTAGTCCACCAGATATAACTAGGATGTAGACACGAAATTATCCTATTTTGAGGCAGTTTCCAACATCCAGTAACTGATGCACAAAGTCTTGCTTCCTCGTCTTGACCTGTCAAAAGGGCGCTAGCTGTAAAGCCAGAATCCTAATATATGACAGCTATATCAGAGAAAACACTGTACAAGGAACCATAAAGACCTAGGCTTAATTACCTTGTATGAGTCGATGATTTGTGATCTAACCGGCCCACCCAATATCTACTGACATTAATGGCCACAAATGATAGATAAATGGGTTTCGGCAGAACACTTAACTTGTATTTGTTGACAGCGTGTTGATGATGGTGCACCTTTGGTTTCCATAACACTTCGTCCAAGTAAAATTAACAGGAGCTGAATTGCTCCCATGCCTCTGGTCTAAGTACAATAACAAAGGCTGACCACTCCCTCACAACTGACGCTACTGGCCTACATTGTCCAGATGACAGTAAGTGATAGAAGTGTCACATTTACTCTATTTTAATTCTGATAATTAAGTTAATTTATATGAGATGTTTTTATGATGGTAAAGTCCAAAGACTTATGTATTTAAGAATAATTCCCACCATAATAGGTGGTGAATTTATAATAGTATGTGGTAATGATATCCCGTTTTCTATAGACGGAAATTCCACTACATGTTTTATTTTCTATGGGTTAACTTGTTTATACAACTCAGCAGCAATATTATCTGCCTGCATGTAATATTATTAAATGGTGTCAGTTTTTCCGACAGATCGAGAAAATTCGTGTTAGAATTATTAATCTTACTTTTTCGGTCATATTTAATATTATATGTCTACATGAAAGACTGCTACCAAAATATACTGATATATATATATATATATATATATATATATATATATATATATATATATATATATATATATATATATATATATAAATATATATATATAAATATATATATATATATATATATATATATATATATATATATATATAAATATATATATATATATATATATATATATATATATATATATATATATATATATATATTTATATATATATATATATGTATATATATATATATATATATATATATATATATATATATATATATATATATATATATATGTATATATATATATATATATATATATATATATATATATATATATATATATATATATATATATATATATATATATATATGCGAACAAGCCTGAATGGTCCCCAGGACAATATGCAACTGAAAACTCACACCACAGAAGTGACTCGAACCCATACTCCCAGAAGCAACGCAACTGGTATGTACAAGACGCCTTAATCCACTTGACCATCACGACCGGACATAATGAGGTGATAGCCTAAGCTATTTGAACCACCCCACCGCCGGCACTTGGATAGTAATCTTGGGCATAGCATTTTACCAAATCACCTCATTCTTTGGGGCACACGTGAGGAACACAAATGCGAACAAGCCTGAATGGTCCCCAGGACAATATGCAACTGAAAACTCACACCCCAGAAGTGACTCGAACCCATACTCCCAGAAGCAACGCAACTGGTATGTACAAGACGCCTTAATCCACTTGACCATCACGACCGGACATAATGAGGTGATAGCCTAAGCTATTTGAACCACCCCACCGCCGGCACTCGGATAGTAATCTTGGGCATAGCATTTTACCAAATCACCTCATTCTTTGGGGCACACGTGAGGAACACAAATGCGAACAAGCCTGAATGGTCCCCAGGACAATATGCAACTGAAAACTCACACCCCAGAAGTGACTCGAACCCATACTCCCAGAAGCAACGCAACTGGTATGTTGCGGAGTATGGGTTCGAGTCACTTCTGGGGTGTGAGTTTTCAGTTGCATATTGTCCTGGGGACCATTCAGGCTTGTTCGCATTTGTGTTCCTCACGTGTGCCCCAAAGAATGAGGTGATTTGGTAAAATGCTATGCCCAAGATTACTATCCGAGTGCCGGCGGTGGGGTGGTTCAAATAGCTTAGGCTATCACCTCATTATGTCCGGTCGTGATGGTCAAGTGGATTAAGGCGTCTTGTACATACCAGTTGCGTTGCTTCTGGGAGTATGGGTTCGAGTCACTTCTGGGGTGTGAGTTTTCAGTTGCATATTGTCCTGGGGACCATTCAGGCTTGTTCGCATTTGTGTTCCTCACGTGTGCCCCAAAGAATGAGGTGATTTGGTAAAATGCTATGCCCAAGATTACTATCCGAGTGCCGGCGGTGGGGTGGTTCAAATAGCTTAGGCTATCACCTCATTATGTCCGGTCGTGATGGTCAAGTGGATTAAGGCGTCTTGTACATACCAGTTGCGTTGCTTCTGGGAGTATGGGTACGAGTCACTTCTGGGGTGTGAGTTTTCAGATATATATATATATATATATATATATATATATATATATATATATATATATATATATATATATATATATATATATATATATATGCTGTGGGAACCGACCTGTGAGATATATACCTATTTAATTTATATGAAACTTATATATAATTTATATTTACCTTAGTTTATATATCTTGATAGCAATTTGTATGATTTTTAGCAGAATTTATTATTGCAATATTTTCAAAAAACGATTTCTTGCAAATTAGGGGGGTTTTATATTAAATTTATATATATGCAGCCACTCAAACTGCAGTATTAAACTCCATATATTAGTAAAAGTAATTTAGATATCATCTTATTGTACAGTACGCTTAGTCCACCAGGTATAAACAAATGAAGACACCAAATAATCTTCGAATTGTAAGCTAGCATCTCCATCCCTGTACTGGAGTACCAAGCAACTGTGCTGCTTCTTCTTCTATCATTCCTGTCAGAGGGCACAAGCTGTTTAAGCCAGAATCCAAATATTTGACAGCTATATCAGATGAAACATTTGTTATATTATTAGATTAATGATAAGTAGACTAAGGATTAATTACCTGGGTTGAATCGATGCCACATGTCCTAACCGGAATTAATCCTATCTACCTGACATTACTGGCCAGAAATGACTATAGATAAGATTTCGGAAAGACATTTTTCCTTGTTTAGCTGTTGACTGCGTGTTGATGATGGAGGAAACACTAATTTGATCTCCATTACACTTCGTCCATGGGAGAATTATAGGAGCTGAACTTGCTCCAAGTGACTCAGTCCAACAACAATGGCAACCTCCTTCTCGCCACTGATGCCTGGCTCTCCTTTTTGCAGATGTTAGTAATTGCTAGAAACAATGGGCAGAGTTTCTTTCACCCTATGCCCCTGTTACCTAGCAGTAAAATAGGTACCTGGGTGTTACTCAGCTGTCACGGGCTGCTTCCTGGGGGTGGAGGCCTTGTCGAGGACCAGGCCGTGGGGACACTAAATCCCCGAAATCATCTCAAGATAACCTACTTCACAATTTTTTTCTCACTCCCTATTTATGCTACGATGCTGAGACTTGGACCAGATGAAACCCTTTTCATATACAACTAGTCAAAAAAGTTTGATTGAAATCGAACTAGTTTTAATTTAATGCATTTTTTGGGAAATTTAGAGCCCTTGTCCTGTAAGATCAACATCTGTTGCGATAGTCAGCTGTAATCTCCTTAGTATAATGTTACTGGAGTATTGTTTATCTGCAGGCATAGGTCTCCTCAGACTTAATACTGGGCCTGAGAGTAATTTGCCTCCAGCAGAATTTAGCATGGTCATGCCCTGATATTTAATAGGGCTACCAATGAATCGAAGTAGTAGTCTGTACCTACAAGGATACCGGTCAGTGAGGTAATCAGACTTAATATTATCCTGCCAATTTTATTTCTCTCTATCTTAGGAATTTGGCTGTTGCTCCTAGACCTTGAACTTGTAAGTCGGCTGGTATTTTGTCCACCACAATGGCTTGTACCTGACAGACGTAGCTACCTAAACGTACTGATGGTTGTACCACCTGGTAGACTTGAGGTCCTGTATCTGTTAGAAACCTTGAGATATTGATTATCGTCTGGGTTACAGGCCTTAATTGTTGTTAATCTGCCAACGTTTTAGTGACATATGTTCTCTGGGACCCTTGGTCAAACAACCCACGGGTATGGACCTTGGCCCTCTAATTCTGGATGGTAATATGGGCAGTAGGCAAAGTCGCATTACTTTTGGACTTTGCCGCTTGGACACTAATTTTCTCTTGCACCTAGGAAAACTGTACTGTGGTGGGAATGCTATCTACTCCATTGGGTCTGGAATACGTTAATTTCGTATGTTTGCACAGTGATGCATGGTGCTTACCTCGTCTACACCTGTTGCAGGTGTAGAATTGAGTCTCACAATAGTCTATGTTGTGTGATTTGAAACACCTTGAACATCTCCCTAATTCCTGGAGTCGCTTAATACGAGTGTCTCTGTCTGGATATTTGGCAAAACAGTACGTTGAATGTTTCTTTTTGCAGAACATACATGTCCCCCAGCCTACTGCACGCTTGGAAGTTACCGAGTTTTGGTGAATTAGTAACAGTAGGCTTGGAGGATTATGCTGCATTGCCAGATTTTCTCCAACTTGGTGTGAGAGTAATTGGTTAATGTTTATTTGTGGTAGTTGTTTTACCATTTAATTGACTATTATTTTCTCTTTCTGGAGGCTCGCAAGAGGCTTTAACAACCTCATTTGCAAGTCATTTGTCTATAAAGGAACGCAAACCTTCAGTGATGTCCTGTACTGTCCGGATGGTGTTATGTTGGTGTGTGTATAATTCATCTAGTATATCGCTGGACAATTTTCGTTGAAGGACTACTTTGGTCATCCACTCACTAGTGGTTATGTCAACCTTAAGACTGACTGTTCTCAGTAGTGACTCCATGCTGAAGGATTGTAATAAGTCAACAGTCTGATCAGGTTGAGATAAGCCCAGCAATTGTAGTACTAGATGTATGATAGTTTTCTCATTGCCAGTATTATCCCTAGGAAGCTGGACTGGAAAACTAGTGCTGTTGCTATTTCATTTACATTTTCTACTTCTGATTCAGCTTCACCTTAATTTTCAGTTTGGAGACATGTTAACTTAGTAGCCTCAGGTATTGGGTTTTCAGAATCCATAGAGACTGTGGAAAAATTGTCTGAGAACTGTTTAATTTCTGGTGGTATAATATTGGGTGATGCTGTAGTGGGTGAGGCTTTATCCTCGTTGATTAAAGGATCTAATCTGGTTGGACATTTATTCTCAAAAGTAGCCAGATCATCCATATTATTATCTACTTTATTTGATGTACTGGCTGTTTGCTCTATATCATTTATCCTGTGTAAGTGCTCCAACCTGGCTTAAGTTTCTTCTTCATATTGTGCTAGGACAGACAGGAATGGTTCCACGCCTTCAACTATTATGTCGTCGTCGTTGTGGATCTGAATTTGGTAAGATTTCCTGTTTGCTTTCAATAGATGCAATTGGGTTTGAATCTGTAATAGTGTGATTTTCAACCGACGATAATTAATTACGGGCTCATATAACAACTGTTCACATTGGTCGAGGTCTCTTGACAGTGGACATTTACGTGCTGTTAAAGCAGCTTTGCTTTCTGAGGATTAGTTATGGTGATGTGTTAATTGAATGTTACTGACTCATTAATTGTGAGGAAACACTGATTGTAGCCTAGGGTAAAATTCAGCAATCACTAGGCTATAATCCTACCTCTTCTAGAGGTTAGCTCTTAAAATTAATACACATTATATATATATATATATATATATATATATATTTATATATATATATATATATATATATATATATATATATATATATATATATATATATATATATATATATATATATATATATTTATATATTGTGACGATAATCTCCTTCAAGAGATTGAGCCTGCTCTTCCCTCCACAATTACGTCGTTGAAATTATATAAAACTACTATGGAAGAAATGTCCAACAACGACAACAACACCAGCAAGGTTTGCCAGAGCGCAAAACGTATGCAGCCAGACACCTGTTCAGACTCAAACCGCCAAACTACCTGTTGATCGCTACCGGCTCCGCTGATTGGTCGCCGGTCTGGCTGCAACTGCACTCGCCCCCCCATACTACTTGATGTCTGGGGTCGCCACGACCTCAGACCTCAGAATATTCAGTGCTTTCGTGGTTACCACTCCTCCCGGCTAGACGTTAGCGTGTACTGAGAGAGGTGGTAGCTTAAAGCCAATATTCCAGCACCTTCCCTTTATTTTTGTATTGCACTTCCTGTTATTTTGCCTTAACGTAACTTTTCATTGTGTCATTTAATTATTCTTATTATTTTGATTGATTGATTTTATTATAAGAATTTGTTTGTCCATTTTTTCATGTTTTGATTTATTTAACGTAATTAAAATTTCATTGTTAAAATTTACTTGTGTTTTGTGTGTCTTCTCCTTACCTTACCACAGACGAAGTTCCAGTTTTCTATTTTTTTTATAACTATGTGACGAGGCCATACTCCTAGCCTTAAACAGCCGAACACCAACGCGTTACCGTCACAATATATATATATATATATATATATATATATATATATATATATATATATATATATATATATATATATATATATATATATATATATATATATATATATATATATATATATTATATTATTAAATATGACCGAAAAAGTAAGAATAATAATTCTAACACGAATTTTCTCAATGTTTCTTATATTTTTTTCACTGCTGATGGTAACTGAAATATCAATTCTCCAAAATTCATTTTTATTTCTAGTCTGACGCGACACTTGAGCGCGTTTCATAAAACTTGTTACATTTTCAAAGTCTTTAGTTTACACACACACAACTATAACTGAACAGAGTTTAAACATCTTCGATTTTATACCTGCATTTGGGTGAGGTGATATGTTACAACAGTTTTGGATGAGGTGAAAACAAACTTTCAACACAAGACAGAACACGAAACAATGGGTATAATATTTTGTAAGTTAAAGGGAAGAATGGAAGTAACTGCAAAAGGCCTATTGACCCATATTTCTTGATGCTTCTATATTGGTGCAGAGTCTTGAAGTGGGTAGAATATAGTTGTGCATTAATTGGCTGTTGATTGCTGGTGTCGACTTCTTAATGTGTAGTGCCTCACAGATATCTAGCCGCCTGCTATTGCTGTATCTATCGATGATTTCCGTGTTTTTTGTTAAGACTTCTCTGGTGATGGTCTGGTTGTGGGAAGAGGCTATATGTTCCTTAATGGAGCCCTGTTGCTTATGCATAAGCAAAAAAATATAAGAAACATTGAGAAAATTCGTGTTAGAATTATTAATCTTACTTTTTCGGTCATATATAATATATATATATATATAATCATACACAGTAGTGATTTGAGTGATAAACCAGTGTCACAGGAAGTACCTTTAGGTTAGCTTCTCAATTATCACCCTAGGATGGTATAGACACTAATTAATCACTCAAAATGTGCAATGATTATAAGTAAATTATTATATATATATATGCACAACTCAACTTGAGCTGTTATTAATTACAACCAAAATAGGGTCAGTACCATTAATTAATGGTGCTAGGTTGTTCAATGTAGTACAACTAGACTGTGGTAATAAATGGGACTCGGATGAACAATAAATAGTTCAACTATTCAATGATAATAGGGGGGGATATGTTATCAATAAACACTAGTCAATGTATATCCTACCCTGTTGTGGGTTGGCAAGTAGTAAATATTGTATTGAGAAGACTAGTGCAATATATTAAATAGTTCTCGATTTAAGATAAATAATATGCACAATTGTTAATGATAGCCACTAGTATTATCTTGAAATATTAAATCTTATTAGTAACCTCGCGAAATAAACACTACAAAACTCGTAAATAATCTTGCAAGGGAGCAACCACTAATTTGGCTGGTTTTAAAATAAGCGCTGTCACTTCACGGAATAACACTCCACGAAATTGGTGGGTGATACACCCATGAAGCCGCTGTAAGACTGGTTGGGGGCTTGTGAGCAGATGGCGGGGCACTGCCACCGATCTTTGACTGGCGATGCATTGTTATTGTATAAATCGCACTAGTACCAGTGTATTTAATGAATCCACAGGTTAACTCTAGTTTATCCAGTACAAAGATGACCAAATAATCTGTCATCCGGTTCGAAGATGACCATATACTGTGGGAACCGACCTGTGAGATTTACCTTTTTTTTAATTTATATGAATATATATAGAATTTATATATACGTTAATTTATATATTTCGATAGCAATTTGCATGATGTTTAGCGGACTGTATTTCTGCAATATTCTCACAAATCAATTTCTTGCACATTAGGGGGGTTTTATATTAAATTTATATATATATATATATATATATATATATATATATATATATATATATATATATATATGTCGTACCTAGTAGCCAGAACGCACTTCTCAGCCTACTATGCAAGGCCCAATTTGCCTAATAAGCCAAGTTTTCATGAATTAATTGTTTTTCGACTACCTAACCTACCTAACCTAACCTAACCTAACTTTTTCGGCTACCTAACCTAACCTAACCTATAAAGATAGGTTAGGTTAGGTTAGGTAGGGTTGGTTAGGTTCGGTCATATATCTACGTTAATTTAACTCCAATAAAATAAAATTGACCTCATACATAATGAAATGGGTAGCTTTATCATTTCATAAGAAAAAAATTAGAGAAAATATATTAATTCAGGAAAACTTGGCTTATTAGGCAAATCGGGCCTTGCATAGTAGGCCGAAAAGTGCATTCTGGCTACTAGGTACGACATATATATATATATTTATATATATATGCAGCCAATCAAACTACAGTATTAAGCTGCATATATTAGTAATAATAATTAAGATCTTATCTTATTGTAGAGTAGGCTTAGTCCACTAGGTATAAACATGAATGAAGGTACCAAATAATCTTCATAGTTGAATCTAGCATCTCCATTCCTGTAATGGAGTACCAAGCAACTGTACTGCTTCCTCTTTTATTATTCTTGTCAAAGGGCACTAGCTGTAAAGCCAGAATTCAAATATATAACAGCTATATCAGATGAAACAATTGGTGTATTATTAGATTAAATAATTACCTGGGTTGAGTCGTTGCCTCACGTCCTAACCGGAATTAATCCTATGTATCTGACATTACTGGCCAGAAATGACTTAGATAAGATTTCGGAAAGACACTTCCATTGTTTAGATGTTGACTGCGTGTTGATGATGGAATAAGCACTAATTTGATCTCCATAACGCTTTGTCCAAGGGAGAATTATAGGAGCTGAACTCGCTCCAAGCGACTCGGTCTAACAACAATGGCTGACCTCCCTCCCACCACTGACGCCTGGCTCACCTTGTCCAGATGTCAGTAATTGCTAGAAAGGTCACATTTATCCCATCTTGATTCTGATAATTAAGTTAATTCTCAAATGAGATGTTTTTATGATGTTATTAGTCCAAAGACTGCAGTATTAAGAATAATTCCCAACAGAATAGCTGGTAAATTTATAGCGCTGTGGCAATGACATCTTGTTTCCTTTTGAAGGAAACTTCCACTGCGCTACATTTTGTATGGGTTAACTTGTGTATACAACAGCATCAATATTATCTGCCTATTGTATTTAATGTTAGTAAATGGTGTCAGGTTTTCTGATATATGCTGCTGGAGTTTTCACATTTATTATTTTTCTGTTGTCTTCTTATTATGTATTTGATATAACAGTACTTTATTGCCATGTGCATTTGTTATATCGAAACAATCTAACTACACTTTTAAATTATCCAAGTACTGCTGAATTTGGTATTTACTTTGAATCCTGTGATATTTACATCCTCTTAGCTTTCCTGGGTAGTAACCTAGTTAAATCTAGTTTCCATTTAAAATATTTCCATTTCTTCACTATATTTCTAAGCTACTATAAAACAAATATTTTACTAGATAATGATTTTTAGGAATATAACAATTCTGCTTAATTATTTGGTATACTCCTAATTTAATAAGTGGTATTGTATAGTGTGTTATGGTGTAATATAGTTGAGTTATACCATCTGTGAAGTCAATGAAATAAAAATTTTGGGAGAATTAACAAGAAAATATTAAATAATGATTATATCAACATGTAATATTCATTTAATTTTAAGGGCTTCCTGAAACACCATTACAATGAATTTTTCAGACATTTCTGTTTACTGAAGCACAATTAAATATGGAAAAAAGCTAGCATAGTTCCATTTCACAAAGTGTCAGCATTGAAGACCACTTCATTATTGGCCTGTATTATTGGCAAGTGTAGTACTGAAAATAATTAAAATGAAATAGGTAGAACACCTGGAGAAAAATAATATGATAATGGACAGATAATATAGTTTTCGATGTGGAACTTCCTGTGTAAAAAATTAACTTGGTTTCTATGATAGAGCCACAGAGATTTTACAGGAAATAGATGGTTGGGTTGACTGCATATATCTACACCTAAAATAGTCATTTGACAGAGACTCATTTAAGATGTAGTTCTGGAAACTGGAAGATACTGGAGGAGTGACAAGGAGGGTTCTAACCTGGATGACAAATTTTCTAACCAACAGAATGTGGAGGGCAGTAATCAGAAGCAATTTATCAAACTGAAGAAAAGTCACAAGGGGAGTACCACAGGGCTTATTTCTTGCACTAGTAATCTTTATTGCATGCATAACCAACCTATTAGAAGATATATTGAATTATAAGAATAAGTTTGCTGATGATGCTAAGATACTAGGAAAGATTAAAAACATAGACGATTGTTATGCCCTTCAAGAAAAGTCTCCGTGGTGTAGTGGGAAGACACTCGCCTGGCGTTCTGCGAGCGCTATGTCATGGGTTCGTATCCTGGCCGGGGAGGATTTACTGGGCGCAATTCCTTAACTGTAGCCTGTTTAACGCAACAGTAAAATGTGTACTTGGATGAAAAAACGATTCCTCGCAGCAGGGGATCGTATTCTAGGGACCTGCCCGAAACGCTACGCATACTAGTGGCTGTACAAAAATGTAACACCTCTTGTATATATCTAAAAAAAAAAAAAAAAGGAAACTATTAGTGTATGTAACACCAATTGGCAAATGGAAATTAATGTGATTAAATGGTATGTTATGGAATGTTGAGGAAGAGAAGAAGACAAACACACAACGTACTAATTCATCACTTAACAAAATTATTAACACAAATATCAAAAGAGGTTGATGTGAGGCTACTAGACATAAATGCATATAAATTTCTCTTAAGTTTAGAGACAAACATTTAACATATAAATAAAACCCAGAAAATATTGCATCTTCGTCTTTACAGAACTCTAATATATCAATTTTCTTGTTGTCAACCCTTATATAGGGTAGGATGCCCAACTTGTCCAGTGTTGAACTAAATATTGAACTACCTAATAATCATTTACACATTGTGCAGGCCCCAGAGAGGATCGGATCAATACCAACACGAGTTGTGCTGTGCATATAATTAGATTACTCATATTATATAAATAATTACTATATTCATTTATATTTTATATAACATTTTAATTTTTGAGTCTTCATTGGTGTCTCTAATCCTTCGAATAGTGATAATGATAGGCTAGCCAGAGGTATTCCTACAGTGACACTGGTCACCACTCAAATTATTTGTGATTATATATATACAATTTACTTTTAATGTGCCAACCCCAACGAGAGGTAGGATATAGCGTAGTGACTGGATATTAATCCTAGGCTATTACTACTGAAAATTGTTTACCTCAATGAATCAGTACCCCAGATATCTTCATTTAGAAGCTATGGAATCAATCAGCCACTATGGCTGATCCAGAGTAAACAAAACGTGCCTTAGCAGCACTTAAACGTCACCTGACAAGACTACTCAATATATTTGAGAATTTGTCACTAGAGTCTCCAATTGATTTTACCCATATGGAAATATCTCTATTGGTGGCCGATAACAAATTCGATGATGTGAAAAGATTGATTGAATTATACCGAAGTAAACTCCTTGCCAACACAAACAGCAGTAAACACAACCCTGACGAAATGTAACAAATCATGTCTGAACTGGCAATGTATGAAGATGGTACTCAAGCCAAGTTAAGTCCTTTACTACACCTATTAGCTGTTCATAAGGCAACGCGTAAAATAATAGTGTCTCAATCCAGTTCAGCACAGTAACGAACTTTTGCTGGACTAGACGAAGAAAACTGGGACACCTTTTGGATGTCTTTTAACACTCATGTTTATTCTAAGGCAACCATACCAAAGGTGACAAAGTTCACATACCTTCAAAGCCTTATCAAAGGGAAGGCCAAAAAGGTCATAGCTTACAGTCTCCGTGGTGTAGTGGTAAGACACTCGCCTGGCGTTCCGCGAGCGCTATGTCATGGGTTCGTATCCTGGCCGGGGAGGATTTACTGGGCGCAATTCCTTAACTGTAGCCTCTGTTTAACGCAACAGTAAAATGTGTACTTGGATGAAAAAACGATTCTTCGAGTACTAGTGGCTGTACAAGAATGTAACAACTCTTGTATATATCTCAAAAAAAAAAAAAAAAAATCTCTCAGTGGATACTTATGATATAGCTATACAGTTGTTGAAAGTCAATTACTACACCAAACAAATAGTATTGCTAATCTTTTCTATCAATTGGTCGATTTAACCTCACCTACCAACCGAACAGACTCCCTTCAAGACTTCAAGTTAGGTTTGAAGTCGCATGTGAGAGCCCTTAACACCAAAGTAGATGTACAAGCTTCTGAATGGTCACTAAAGTTGAGCATCCAGAAGAAGCTCCCTTGAGATTTTTTAGTTGATATCTCATCTCATTTTAAGACAAACGCCCTATCTGTCATGTTCACAGAAAACGGTACCATCCGTTTTCTATGTGCGGCGGCTCAGACGCCAGAGAGGGAGGTAAACAAAAGAGCGTACAGGACGCCCGCCAAGCTTGGAAGCTACTAGTCATGTATCAGTTTAAGTATTAAAGTCAGTAACCAAGCAATGGCTTTGTATCAACCCTACAACCAAGACTTCCTCGGCTACAAACAAACACCACACTGGCGACGAGGATGAACTGTGAACGCAGGTATTTGTTCAACTTAAAACACAAGGAGAAGCATGCTGTCTCGCCCCCGGAGGAGGAGGGAAGTCGTGCTGTCTGTAAGCACCATACCCGATGCTGCGTGCTAACCAATGCTGTGTGCTAACCAATGCTGTGTGCTAAACGATGCTGTGTGCTAACCAATGCTGTGTGCTACCCAAGCTGTGCTGACTGAAGCCGAGTACTGAGGAATCTGCCGACGCTGTGTACGAAACGACGCTTTGATGCTGTATACAAAACCCGATGTTTTGTATACGAAACGCGCTATGTGCTACAATTCTTCAAGCTGTGAACTGACTGCGGTGCCAACTGCTGACAACTGCTGTACTAACTGCTGCCAACTGCTGTACTAACTGCTAACAACTGCTGACAACTGCTGTGTTGCTGTGAGTAGGAACAACACATGTACATAAGGGCTAGGTAAGAAGTCAGTTGCTGCTGTATTGTGCACTGCTGTGAAATTTTGCATTAAAATTCTTGTGTGCTTTGCAAAATTAAAGTAACTACAGTGAATTCATGACTAACATACACAGTGCAGTAAGTGTTTAGTATTCTAAGGAACATTTAAGTGATAAGGTTACATTTATTCAGTAAAAATGGCAAATATACCTCAGTTTCCTGCATTTGATCCTGACTGTGACCAGACAAACCTGTCACAGAGGTGGATCAAATGGCTTAAAAGGTTTGAAAATTTGTTGATAGTTTCTGACATCAAAAGTGCTAAAAGAAAGCATGCCTTTCTACTTCATTATGCAGGTGATCGAGTTTGTGACATCTTTGACACACTGAAAGACACTGGTGGTGCCAAAGATTATGACACTGCCAAAGCCAAACTAACAGAGCATTTCAAACCAAGGCAAAATACTGTAATGGAAATTATGCATTTCAGGAGAGCAAAACAACTCTCTAATGAAACTGTGGAGCAATACCACACACGTCTGCAGGATTTAGCAGCCCATTGTGAGTTTGCTGATGTTGACAAAGAAATCAAACAGCAAATAATTGAAACATGCACATCTACATGTCTCCGTCAAAGAGCTCTAGAACTTGTTGATGATGAAAGTTATCTTACCAAGATACTGGATATGGCTCGTCGAATGGAAGATGCTGCACGTGATGCTCGTGTCATGGAGTGCAGTGCCAACAACGGTTCTGCCACTGTTACTAACAGTGATGAGGTACGTAAGGTTCAGGGAGGACACCGTGATCAAAGAAGATATCATGGCAAACCTAACAGCAAATTGAGCCGAGAACCACATCACAAATGGGGTCAAGGAACAAGACTCAAGCAGTCACAACGACCCACATCAGAAGGTGTCAACAATAAATGTTACAATTGTGGAGGAGACTACCCACACCAAGATAATGTTTGTCCTGCTCAAGTTAAGAAGTGCTATGAGTGTGGAAAACTAGGTAATTTTGTGCTATGTGTCGTTCCGCACTAAAGAAACCACAGTCAGTGAATAAAAGCACTGTACGAGGATCAGGTCATAGGTGTCGAGGTGGCAACCACAATCTTGCACCTCATATCCAGAATGTTAATAATGTACAAGACAACATTTCATTACAACCAGTCTCAGATGACAGTGAATGTGAGTACACTTATGGAGTAC
The DNA here is from genome assembly GCF_040958095.1 of Procambarus clarkii. Taxonomy (NCBI): domain Eukaryota; kingdom Metazoa; phylum Arthropoda; class Malacostraca; order Decapoda; family Cambaridae; genus Procambarus; species Procambarus clarkii. Next base: position 23,163,275 of record NC_091158.1, read on the forward strand.
AAGCAATCACAGAATGGAATGATCTTCCAAACAACCCAGAGACATGTGTATACATTGCTGGTATTTGTCTCAAAGTTGTCATTGACACTGGATCAAATATTGACACCATTGCTGAATGTCCCTATGAGAAATTTAAAAAAACAGTTCCCTAAGCTTGAAAACTACAATGGCAAAGCCACTGCCTATGCTTCAAACGTAGCCTTGCCAGTGATTGGAACTTTCACTGCAGAGATTAAGTCAAAGAATGCAATGCTCACTACTACATTCCATGTTGTTAGAAATGCAAAGGAGTCTCTACTCAGTTACAAGACTTCAACCAAATTGGGGCTACTTCAGCTTTCTAATGCTGTAGCAGTGGAATCTGCAAACAATGTTGATGCTATTGTTGCTGAATTTTCTGATCGATTTGAATCCATAGGTTGTTATACTGATAGCAAAGTACATCTGCATATCAACCCAGATGTAATTCGAGTTGCCCAACCACATCGCCGACAACCATTCCATACTCGCAAGAAAGTCGATGCCGAACTGGATAGGCTGATGAAACTAGATATCATTGAACCAGTAACAGGCCCAACACCATGGGTAAGCCCAATTGTCACTCCACTAAAGCCGAAGAATCCAGATGAGATACGCATCTGTGTGGACATGCGTGTTCCCAACAAGGCAATAATGCGTGAACGCCATCCTACACCCACTGTAGATTATATGATCTACCGCTTGAATGGTGCAACTGTATTCAGCAAGTTAGATTTAAACAAGGGCTATCATCAGCTTGAACTTGATGATGAGAGTCGATTCATCACAACGTTTACGACACATCGAGGTCTGTATAGGTACAAGCGCCTGAGTTTTGGTATTAACAGTGCTGCCGAAGTGTTCCAGCACATCATCAGCCAGGTATTGTAAGATATACCTAATGCTGAAAACATGTCTGATGACATCATTGTTTATGGCCGTACCCAAGCTGAACACGACAAAGCTCTTCGTGCAACATTGCAACGCCTACGAGACAAAAATCTGACGCTAAGCCGAGCAAAGTGTGAGTTCAATCAACATAAAATTGAATTCTTTGGACATGTACTTAGTGACAAGGGTCTGTCTCCAGATCCTAAGAAAGTTGCAGATATCAAAAACGCTGCACCTCCTTCAACGTCTACTGAAGTACATAGTTTTCTGGGAATGGCAAACTACTGTTCTCGCTTCATTCCAGATTTTACTACCATTACGAAGCCTCTACGTGAGCTCCTGGAGAAAAATGCATCATGGTACTGGAGCGATATCGAGCAAAATGCATTTGATGCTGTGAAAGATGCACTAGTAGAGAATGCGACTGCTGCATACTTTGATCCATCAATGGACACTGAGTTAACGGTGGATGCTAGTCCTGTTGGTTTAGGTGCTGTTTTAGCCCAAAACAAACCTGGTCAACCAGATTCCAGAGTAGTAATTGCCTATGCCAGCCGTTCTCTCACAGATGTTGAGCAACGATACAATCAGACAGAGAAGGAAGCTCTTGCTCTTGTATGGGGCTGTGAACACTTCAATGTGTATCTGCTTGGTGCGCCCTTCACCACGATAGTCACTGACCACAAACCGTTGGAAACCATCTTCAATAATCCAAAGTCCAAACCACCAGCAGTCCAAACCATTGAGAGATGGGCTCTTCGTCTGCAACCATACAACTTTACGGTGAAATACAAGCCGGGTGCAGGCAATCCCGCTGATTACATCAGTCAACATCCTGCCAACAGCTTCACCATCACCAAGCATCAGCAAGTTGCCGAGGAATATGTACACTTTGTAACCTGTGATGCAGTCCCTAAGGCTCTCACTTTTGATGAAATCCGTACTGCAACCCTAGAGGACTCAACTCTGCAAGCAACAGTGGATGCATTGACTAAGAAAAAGTTTCCACGCATCCCACCCTCAGGAGTTGACCAAGATGCATTCAAAGAACTTGAACGCATCCAGACAGAATTAAGTGTTACACAACAACGTGACACCGTGCTGCGAGGTACTCGTATCGTCATTCCAGCTGTTCTCCAGCAACGTGCACTGAAGCTTGCACATCAAGGACACCAAGGTCTTGTTAGGACCAAACAGCTGCTACGAGAAAAGGTGTGGTTTCCTGGCATTGATCGTCAAGCAAAGGACATGCATGATGCCTGTGTCCCTTGCCAAGCTGCAGTGGATACTTCAAGACCAACACCTTTACAGCCTTCACCACTACCTGCTGCACCATGGACGGAAGTATCGGTGGACTTCTGTGGACCGCTACCAACTGGAGAGTACTTGATGGTAGTCATTGATGATCACTCACGTTATCCAGAAGTATAAATCATCACTTCCACATCTGCAAAGGCTGTCATCCCAAAACTCGACAAGATCTTTTCAAACTTTGGCATTCCTGAAGTTGTCAAGACGGACAATGGACCGCCATTCAATGGACAAGACTTCGTCAATTTTACTGAGCATATTGGATTCAAACACCGCCGTGTGATGCCACTACATCCACAAGCAAATGGAGAAGTCGAGATATTCATGCAACCTCTCATGAAAGCGGTACTCTGTGCTTATGCCGAAGGACGATCCTGGAAACAAGCTATGTATGCTTTTCTCAGGAACTACCGTGCAACACCACATGGAACACTGGGCAAGTCGCCTGGCGAACTTTTATTTGGACGTCCTATGAGAATCGCACTACCTGTCATGCTAGCCGAGATAACGGATAAACGTCTCGCTGAGAAGGATGCACTAGCCAAGGCCAAAATGAAAATTGCTCATGATCAACGTGCAAAGGAACAATTCATAAAGGTTGGAGATACTGTTCTAGTTAAAAAGAAAAAAGAGGGAAAGCTAGATATGCTGTATGATACAAAACCATATAAAGTGATTAGTGTAAAAGGAACTATGGTAACAGCTAGTAATAGAGATCATAGTATAACACGTAATATGGCCTATTTCAAAGTGATTCAGACTAGTGTAGAAAATGATGAAGTGCAAAGTCCTACAAACGATAAAGAAAAAAGTAGTTATAACCCGACAAATAATTCATCAAGGGATGTTATTGTATTTGGGGATTCTCGTCCTAAACGTCATGTTAAACGCCCTACACGATTTGATGATTAATTTTGTTCCTATGTAATGCAAAGTATATACTTATTATGCTAAACTAAATTTAATATTGTTTGAATAATGCAGATCTCTCATTCAATATTTTGTAACTTTGTATTACAGTTTCTTTCATGTTTGTTTAACATTGCATATGTATTTTTAACATTTAAATCCTTTGTGGTAAAGATTAAGTTGTTTAAATTCTTTGTGTGCTTAATTAATGTTAAATGTATGCAATATCTCTTGATATGTTAATAACTTACTTTGTGTCAATAACTTTGCTTTGTGCTACAAGCATGGCAGACATCCTGTATTCATTCTTTTTAAAGAAAAGGAGGGATGTCATGTTCACAGAAAACGGTACCATATGTTTTCTATGTGCGGCGGCTCAGACGCCGGGAGAGAGGTAAACAAAAGAGCGTACAGGACGCCCGCCAAGCTTGGAAGCTACTAGTCATGTATCAGTTTAAGTATTAAAGTCAGTAACCAAGCAATGGCTTTGTATCAACCCTACAACCAAGACTTCCTCAGCTACACACAAACACCACACTATCCATAGATGAAATCTTCCAGGGATTGAGAATGACAGTCAATAGAATGAAAGCTCACAACAAATTGAATCTGATACTGAAAAGTCATACACTGAGAAATCAGGGTGTTACGGCCCTAATAGGATGCAACCAGGTTCTTTTCTGATGGTATTAGTTTTGGGTATCCGGCCCCAAGTTAGTAGAGGCTTTCAAGGGGTGAGCTCCATAATGCAAGTAAAATAAACAGGGGAGGTACATTAAATACACAAGTACATCACTTTCTATATATATATTTATATTTCTTCTCCCACCACCATATATAAATTAAAAGTCACAAACGGGAACTATTACTACACAATATATCTCTTCGTCTCTCTCAAGACGCTGTACACTTGGCGACGCTCACTCTGTGTAGTCTTGCCTGGTTTCCTATTCCGTGGCCCAGAACCCACGATGAATCTACCCTGGCCACAGGCCAGTCAAATTACAATCCCACTGGGTGCCCCGTCGTGAAGGCCCACAAATACAGTCCAGCCTGTAGCTGGCAGGTACCACTCAACCTCGCTGTTAGGCCACTTCACGACGAATACTAGGGTTGCGAGCTCTAGGCAGGAGCCTCATGTAACTCGCTGGTCACTCTCCTCGGTCTGCACCTCAGTGGGTTGTCTCTTCCACCAGCCAGCCCCGGGTACGGCAAATCCCGTCACTGCCACTCTTCAGGCAGACAATTGAACACTCAACAGTGCTCATCCGGTGGCGGCTCACAGCTTCTACAAAGCAGACTGGTGAAGAGACCTTGGCTGCCTTGGGTAGACTGATTGAACGTACATCAAAGCTATCCTAGGTTGACTCTGTGAAAGCAGACACGTCATCAGTACTGGGACACTACATGGGAACCACTAGGAAACATCACTTACTGGCTTAGACACAAACGTCCACCTTTTCACTCCATAGATGGTGTTCACTGTCTAAGCACCACCTCACCAGAGGTCAGCAGCGGCTACTTCAAGAGCCGACTAGGACAGGAATCCAGCATGTCCAACTGGCATATTCCTGCCATCACTAGTTGGCGTCGTCCACTTCGTGGGGGTTTCGGGAGCGGACTCACAGATGGCGTTGACGTCACTGCTCCGTGCTCTGATGATGGACTCTGGTTCGTAACACAGGGAGACCAACGAATATGACAAATAATCCTAATAAATCTAAATCTACCATCTCCATTCCAAGGTGGAGGAAAGGCCGTGTGGGTACATATGCAGCTAGTTATTCAAAGCCTTTTATTTTTTTATTTGGATCCACCAAAATAAGCGGCTGTGAATCCCAAAGGTGCTGTAGGCTGGAGAACGTGTATGCTCTGCCAAGAAGGACATTTAATATATCACTGCAAATTACCGTGATCGTACTAAAGGGGTAAAGCGACTCAAGGAGTTGCACAAACGCACAAGGTACCTACGGTCACATGACTCCTGTACATGTGCAGTCCAACTAAGCACCTGCAATAGGTGCAATAAGGGCCAACACCAGACCGCACTGTGTGGAGACAAAATCAAAGTTCTCCAAGGCCAAGGTAGAGGAAGAGACTTCTACCTCCATGCATTACTGCAAAGTATGACAGGATATAGGTGTCCTATCCACAAAGTTAAGCAATGACACAACTTTACCCACTACCCAATTCATCCTTAAAAACAAAAGAGCCAAAGTCAACACCATATTTTATTTATTTCAGGGGACAAGAAGCCAGAGTGTATTCATTCACATAAGGCTTTTACCGAGTTCCCCCCCCCCCAGGGCGAATTACTGACCCCGTCCAGGATACAACCCCACAATAAGTTAAGTAACTCCTGAGTACCTACTTGCTGCTAGGTGAACTGCTCATTAGATGAAAAGAAATATGCTCAACCATTTCTGTCTCACCACCCGCCAAACACATACCGAAACTACGACGTTGGTACAACGTTTGAACAAGTTTTAACACCTCCTACCCAGTTATAACAACCAATATAGCAAGTTCGAACAACGTTCTAATACGTCATAAACACGATAAGCCAGGATGTAACAACGTTATTACACGTTGTAACAAGCGGAAAATAGAGACAGTTTCGGTTTGTGTTTCCAGGGCAGGGATTCAAACCTAGAATTCTCTATTGTGCATCGAAAACGAACTCGACTGTAACACCGGGAATACAGTCCCTGGAAGTAATTTGTAATTTTGTCACCGTCAATGAAATTCCACCTCACTTATATGTTTATGTCTAGGGGGAAATAAAAAAAAAATCTAAAAGAAAAGGGAATTAGGTTGACTGATTACAAAATTACGTCTGATCACCTCACTAATATTGGAATACTTGTAGGAGCAGACTATTACCAGATATTCATCACTGGAAGTACAAAACAGCAGGGAATAAACCTGTTTTTGTCTGCAGGAGGCAAATTGCTCACTGGCCAAGTATTGAGTCTGAAGAAAACCCCACCTGTAGACAACAAACAAGTCAACCCAGTGATGTTTGTGTGACTAGGAGAAGAACCATCATCACGTAAATTCAATGACATGTCTGAAGATGAAATTGATCCTCCTGTACATAAGTTGTGGGATCTTGCAACTTTAGGCATAGTCTCTAAATAGTCCAAATGATACCTGGACATACAAACAGTACCTGGACTCAGCGGTCTACAAAAATATCAAAACTTGGACAGGCTACCAGGAAGCTGATTCATCCTCAGCTTCCAGTAAATCATTTCATGGCACAAAACCAAGTAAGGTTTCAGGTGTAGAATAGACAATCTGAGAACCTAAATTTGTACCATGACATAATACAACAGAAGCTCGATAATAAATTAATTGAAGTTGTAACCAATGATGACTCTAAGGAGGGACACTGTTTGCCACACCACAAAGTACTGAAGGACACAGTTACTAGACCTATCAGGATAGTGTTTAACTGTAGTGCTAGCACCAAACAGAATAGTGTCTCGTTGAATGACTGCCTTCAAACTGGCCCTAGTCTATCATATGGACTGTAAGACTTGCTATTAAAGTTTCGCTTAATAACTTATGTATACACAGACGACAAAAGTAAGGCATTCCTTAGGGAAGGTCTCTAAGAGGAAGGCAGAAATTACACAAAGGTCCTATGGATAAAGGATCCTAGTGATCCTAACAGTGAAATAATTACTACGGGTTTGCCTCAGATTTTGTTTGGTTCTACATCTTTGTTACGAATCTTACTAGGATTCTGCCATTACTCTTGATTCTTATATTACTTATTGTCTTGTTCTCTAATTAATATAGCATCCAGTTGTATGATATGAGATTTTTGTATGTCATATATTATAGCATGCTGTAGTGTGTGTGTGTGAGTTGCATTATATTGTATGAGGCTTTTGGGTTAGATTTCCCATGTGGTTTCTCCGTGTGGACGGTTGACCATATTTGGATATGGCCAGTGTGGGAACATTGTTGTCAAGCGAGTGTTTATAGTTTAACCTTGATTAATTCCCATTATTGGTTGCCATTATATTATATTGAGTGTTGTACCAGTGTTTACTACTCTTAAGATTAATAATGTTTGGAATATTAGTACTACATTTTGTTAATAGAATTTCCACAATGTTTATGTGGATGTTTAGTTGATATTTTGGTAGACGCTTGGCCAGTGGACCAAAGCGTGGGGCAGAAGCGTGGCGGCTAGGATCGATAGGAGACATGTTGTTAAGTCATTGGTCACTGTTATTTTAGCACATATAAATGTTAATTTTCCTGGTTAGATGATTGTGTATAACTATTGATTAATCCATGTGCTGGTGATAGTGCTAATGTCTCAATGATTAGTTTTATTCTATGATATTGCATGCTGAAGAATATTTCTGGTTATTATTTATACAATTTAATTATGTTTGTCCCCCTTAGCGTAAATATATTGTTCTCCATTTTATGCAGTGATGTGTCTATAACCTCTAGACATATGTTGGCAAGGCCGATTTAATATTATTTCTTAACACTGTAGGGAGAAGAACCTTATTTAGTCTCAAGGGTGGTAAAAAATGAGGGCCTGTGTCCGGGAGATTAAACCTTAATTCCCTGTAATGTTTGTACTATTAACAGTGCTAATTATTCACTCGCTGGCCAGGCCTTGGACTGAGAGGATGTGCGCGCCTCGTCTCCCTCTTTGGGTCAAGTCCCTCGTCCCCAACCTTGTGCTGTGATCACCAGGGCGGTATCGTCACAATACTACTGTGCTGCTGAGTGTTCCAACACTGTTGCATAAGTCACTAGTATCAAGGGAACCCTAGAGTGAACTAGTGAGTGGCGCCTGAGGTCGAAGGCAGGCCAGCCTGCCCCCTCCGCTCCCTTAGAGGCAGCCTACCAAACATTAGTTTGATGCAGCATTGCTGGTGCTAATAACACAGCATCACCTGTACAGTGTACCTGGGACTCACTTTAAGACTCTAGCAAGAACCACAGGTCATCTACAGCTTCAGGCACCAAACAGCAAGGAGAGTTGTGGGATCGTAATCTGTCCCCCACGGACCTCTGACCCTTGCGGTTAGAGTCCTGACCCAACGGTCCCCCCTATCCCTTCCCTGGCGGGAGGTTGACAGCCGCCAACACTACAATGATGCCAGCTTTGTACAGAGCACCTGTACATTCCTAGTTATAAGACTTATCTTCCCCACTTTCTCTTATTCTTCTCATTTCGCCATTTCACTAGGTCAAGTGGAACGGTCCAGTGGCCCATGCGGTTACCTGTAAAATCTGGGGGGCCACTTGACTTGGGCATCTGTTCACCCTTGTAGCAGGGTTAGGCTGTCTTAGGGGACCTTCTGTCCACACATAGGAGAATAAGTCACTGAGGGCTACCCTCTGCGAGTCCCAACCAACCAAGTGGAATATCCAAGTGTTTATCCAAGTCGTCTGAGCACTCTCAAACCCACTGAGAGTGCTCTACCCCTCAGAGCAGGTTTATGACTGTTGGCGCTGATGACTGGTAAGGCTTGCTGCTTGCCCTGCCATTTGTCATGTTATTCATCAGCACATGTTTATAAATGGTATTAACCAGGTATCAGACGAGGTTAGAGCAACAATTAATGCCGCCTGAAGAAGCAGGTATGGAGGAGGTAGCTGCTGGACCCTCAGGGCTCTCCCCTACCGTGACCAGTGACACTGTCACCCCACCACCCAATGATGGGTTTGTGGAGGTGCTAAGTAAGAGCCAGAGAAGGAAACAAGGGAAACAGACGCCTGGTACACAACAGGGTGGAAGGCGTCCGATAGCACCAAGGAGCGAGTACACACGTCTGACCTTCCCTAAAGACACGAGTGTGGCTGACAAGATTGTGTGGAGTAAGAAACTGAGCGTGGTGTACCCACCTGGCTCTGCAGGCGAGCTGCGTCCACATGTCAACTCTCCATATGTGTATGTTTCAAGACAGAAGCAGGAGGCTGTGGTGGCTCTTCTACAAGAGAAAATAGGTGATGTAAAGCTCTCCCCTCTAGATAATCCAACAAGGAACAAGAAGATGGATGAATACCTAGTCTACAGGTACAGTCACAGGTATCCACTAGAGTGGGCCTATGAATTAGACGGGGTACACAGAGCACGAAGATTGGCCATGAATGGTAAGCCTACTGATCAAATAGTCATAGTCTGGAAAAAGCCTGACCCGCCACCTGACCAGCATTGGTTTGGTGGGTTGTATGCGCCCCCCAGCACGTTCAGGGTGTGGGAGCCGAACCCTGTGGAGTGTTACGAGTGCTGTGGCAGTGGCCACATAGCTAAGCACTGCCGGTGCCCCACACCCAAGTGTTCCGGTTCCTCTGTTCCGGTTCTCATCCACTGAAGAACTGTCAGTATAAGAAGACCAGAGACCAAAGAAAGCAGGAACAGGAGCAACAGAAGCAGGGCAACATCCTGAATCTGTGGCTCCGTCTAAACCGCCGCTGAAGTGTTTCAGATGTGGCATGGAGGGAGTCACCATCTGGCACTCAGATTGTACCAAACGGCCAGCCTCCCTTGGCACAAGGAGGCAAGTGCCCGAGACACAACAAGTGCCTACTGATGCCGGCTCTAGTACTGTTGACCCACCCCATAGTGGTGACAGTACCAGCAACGCCCCTGACAACACACAACAGCCTGATACAACAGTTAATGGACAGTTGGCAACCTTGCAAGCACAGGTAGCAGAACTGACTGAAATTATACAGACGCTACGTCAGGCTCCTCCACAAGAGATACAGCAGCCCCCATGCTGCTGTGTCACAGCCGTGGCCCGCGCTGATAAAGGTTCCTGTGGTGGTGGTGACGGCGGCGGCGGCAACAGCAGCAGCGGCGGCGGCGGCGGCAGCAGCAGCAGCAGCAGCAGCGGCGGCGGCGGCAGCGGCGGCGGCAGCGGTGGCGGCAGCAGCAGCAGCGGCGGCGGCAGCGGCGACAACAGAGGCGGTGGCAGCGACGTCGTCAGTCAACTCAGGGATGACAGCAGTGATAGTGACACAGAAACATTAACTGGAAAAGGAAGTCGACCTGCATCAACATATTTTAAAATGATTCATGACCTTAAGGAACGCGCTCAAGCCAAGTACGAGAATGAAAAAGATAATATTCTGCGTGACAGTAATTATGCCATGCGACTTACAGAGAGCATTCACTCGCGGACCATCCCGAGTTGCTCAGTGATCAAGAAACTGATGATGTCACCAGATGTTCCTGACGACACCAATCGCCAGGTTGGTGTGGCTCTTTACGTCGTAGAGTCACTTATTGACACATTGTGTAAGTGGGACAAGGACAACAAAGGGACCACCAGTCCCAGGGAGGAACAACACCAAGACGATGGCTGCTGTTGACACAAGAACCATTAGGTTTCTCAGTTGGAACATTCGTAGCATCAACAAAAGACTGAATGACCTAATTGCATATGTTACCAGTAACAACATAGATATAATTGCTTTACATGAGCCCTACACGTCCAACATGATAAACAAAACCCCACCAAAAATCAGAGGGTATACATCCTATAATAACAGTAACGCCACAGGCCTATTAACTTACGTCAGAAGTGATTTACCGCACATTCTAGTGAGCACGTCACACAATGTACACACACAGTACCATCACTTTCATGTACAAACTACAGCAGGCCACTTTTCATTCCTCAACGTATATGCCAGAAGCCAGAAACTCAATGTAACATTGTTCCCAGATCTAGACAATCATGGGACAATATACATGGGAGATTTTAATGCTAGACATATTACACTGGGAGACAGTACTAACAACGATAATGGATGCAAATTTATCATATATGTTTATGGCAACAGATTAACTCTGTATACTACGGATACCCAAACTCATTTATTAGGAGGCAGACTTGATTATGTAATGGGTAGAAACCTTGTGCAAGATAGGATGGAATGTTCGTTGGTAAATCACTTGGTTAGTGATCACTATGCAGATTCTGCTTCCTATGAGGTACAGTGTGATGTACCTAATAGACATCAGATACGGAAAATGAATATTCCATATGGCTTGCATGACCACTTTATTAATTGTATATCAAAATGGTTTCAAGATTACACAATAATGAATGTACAAGCCTTCTCCAGAGATCTCGTTGATACGATTACTACCTACTATGACACATGGGTGTGTTGGGGAACAGGTCGTAAGCCTAGCAGAAGTGGGCAACACCTACCACCACCCAAGTGGGTCCTTGACCCCGTATTTGTTAAAGAACATGAACGAGTAAAGCAACTTGGAGATACGTACAAACGAACCAAAGCAGAAGGTGACTTGCATGCATTTCTAGTTGCAAATAGAGAGGTGAGAGACATGAGCAACGTTATACGTAATAAACATTGGGAAGAGTTCCTACAAAGTATAAATGAGCAAATAACACTTGTTGAAGTTTGGGAAAAGATACGAAAAATCTCTAGAAGCAGCCCAACCAAACCGTTGCACCACAGCCCACTAGAACAAGCAAACATCCTCCTTGATCAATGGGCAATAACATCGAGCTACGACTCACTCCCAATTAACATACAGCACAAACTTGATGACACACGCACCAACAGACAACGAACCATCAATCTTGCCTGTACAGCTATCGACGTGTCGGACCTTAATGATGTAACTGAATGGGAATTAATTTTTTTTTTTTTATATTTATTTTTACATGCAAGCATGCTTATAAGTACAGTAAAAGTAAACAATAACATAGAACAGACCAAAATAACAAAGCACAAACGTGCAACAACATAAAGGAACAAATGTACTAAACACAAAAACGCCGACCAGAAGGGCCGACCACAAAACAATACTAATTACAAACAAATCACAACAAGCAAGTTAAAACATAGTGGAATACAATGCAGAAATAACACACCAAAATATGAAATATTCAGAACAAGGCTATCAGCACCTCAAACCCACACGGAGAGGCACCAACACAAAACGAAAATAATTATAATAACAATAACAATAATGATAATAATATCAATAATAACAGTGATAATAAAAATAACAACTAGAAAGGAACAAATATACAACAATCAAAAAAAAGCACAATGGCAAAACTCGACAAAAAGCATAAACCCAGACCGGGTCACGCCAACAGCCTGAAGGGCACTCAACACGACACAAACAAGCGCACAAGCAGCAACATAAAAAAAAACATAGAACCACAAAGCACAACATAAGCACACGACATCCACAACCAGACACCCACCAATCAAACCCCGGACCGCACAGGAACCGGACACACACACAAGCCACACAAACCCATAACCACAAACCGGAGCACGCAGGAACCGGGAAACAAACCTGCCCCACCCCACACACACTCCCGACCCGCACCCCACAACCATGCACCACAATACACAAAGGAATCATGAGTGAGGAATACATATCTCAGAGAGAGGAAGATATTTATCAGGGAACGAATCCCAAGGATACCTTTGCTTATTGGCCTCCCAAATCAAATACTCCAAGTCGGTGGGGGGGGGGGGGCGATCCCCCTGCCGCCGTGGGCCCAGCATAAACTCGGGAACCTCCAGATCAGGTGGAAACGGCCACTCTTGAAGGTCACCGACGCAAGTTGCATAACGAGGCTGGGGAGCGCAAACCACTTCCTTCGAGGTAGCAGATGACACCGATGAAGCGTACGAGGGCTGTCGGGACGGCCGCGTCGCCGTATGCACAGGAGCAGGGGACAAGCAACGAGATGGTAACGTCCCAACCGAGACCGCAGGAGACACTGAAGAGATGGCCGGAGACGGAAGAAGCGTCGAGACCGCAGTCAATGAAACGGGGACCGAGGAAGGGGTTACAGAACCCCCAGAGCGAGCAGTCTTTTTCAACACCATCACCAGGCCACCCCGCTCACCGCGAACCTCAGCAGGAGGAACCACCCCCCACGAAAAACCGGAGCCATCCGAGGCAGGCGACGCACCCAAAGCAGGAACCGCAGACACCAAATCTGAAGTGGAGGCCGAAACACCGTCACTGGCACCCTCAGGCAAATGCACCTCCGCCACCACCATAGTCTGCAACGCAACCGGAGCCACCCCTCCGTCGCCGGCAGATCCACAAGCGTCGAAATCGCCAACGTCAGCCCAAGCTGAAGACGAAAGCCGGGAACGCTTAGGCTCTGGCCGCACATCATCAGACCCGGAGGCCGACTCAGAGACACGCGCAACACAAGCTGGGCGAACCGACGCACGTCGCAGAACGGCAGCATCCTCAACCACATGGGGCACCAGGCCAGGCACAGAAGGAAACGCCGGATCCACCCCATCACCCAGCAAAGCCGGAACAGCTGGCAAGCTTGCAGGGACAGGGTCAGACGCAGCAGAGGACGAACTGGAAGACGGGAGAATCGAGCAGCAGGCAGTCTGAAGAACCCCAGGGACACTAGTCGGAGCAGGACGATCACCCTGCGACGCCACAACCTCTTGAGGAGAGGCGACAACAACAGGGGGCGCACCAGGCGGCGCAATAGGCGATACACGGGGCACATCCGCAGTTGAAGAGACGTCCACATCCACTGAATCCTCCTCCACAGGAAGCGGTGGAAAATCCTCCTCACTGAAGAGGTTCACGGGTGCAACGGCAGGCGCAGAACAGTCAGCAGCCTGATGGCCCAAGAGGCCACAACGATAACACATCCGAGGCTGGCGGGCGTAAAACACCCGAACGTTGTAGCCCATAAGCCGCACAGAGGACGGAATATCTTTCTGGAGCCTCATGCCCAGGGTGCGAATGTTGGTCCTCACACCCTTAAGTGGACTGGAAGACACCACGTTCACCCGCACACTAACCACTGCGCCATACCGGTCGAAGTACCGCCGTAGCAGACTCTCTGGAAACTCCAACGGAGCCCCATGCACACTAACGTACGGGAGGGCACCACTCCGATCAGATAGTGACACAGTGCCCACACCATCCGGTCCACCCCTCGTAATGACGGAGAAACTCGTGATATGCCAATTCCCTGGTAAACTTTAATATCGCTTGACGAGCTGTCACCAGCTCGACTCCATAAATGTTTAACACAGGGACATGAAGCAACTCACACACCAGCACTATCTCTGGGTACCCAGCCCGGCCGGAAAATTCGAGGCCCACAGACTGAGCCCGCAGTACAGGGGGGAGGGGGACCCCCATCGTTAACTCCACGTCAGCACAGGCAGGCAGAGACACACCCGCCCTCAACCGGCCAAATTGGTAACCACCACCAACAGCCGGAGCGCCGATTCACCACGTCCTTCCCCTACCGAAGCTAGGGCTAGACTCATCTGGGAATTAAATCATGCACTAAAGATGGGAAAATCAACTGCTCCTGGAGAGGATGGTATTACTTACAGTCTACTGAGATTAGTCTCACACGTACCAGGTAATCCACTATTAGTGTTGTACAGAATGAGTTTACGTGAAGGAGTATTACCTGATGCTTGGACAAAGAGTGTCATTGTTCCTATCCCCAAACCACACTCAGATAATTATAGATCCATATCTCTAACATCGTGTGTTTGTAAAGTGCTTGAACGTATTGTTCTAAACCGACTCATGTATCGTATACAGGGGCACCTGTCACCCCAACTGTTTGGATTTATGCCTGGGCTCAGTACACAACACTGTTTTGCTGAGTACTTCGCACATATTGAAGCTTCCCCTCAAACAGTCTTCATCGACCTAGCTGCAGCTTTTGATACAGCAAACAGAGAAATCACACTGGAACAGCTTGCCGAGCTGGGAATACAAGGAAAATTACTGAAATGGATAAAGGGCTATTTGTCTAATCGAACAGCATATGTTTTGTTTAATGGTGTTAAAAGCACATAGAGCAAACACTTTGAACTGGGAACTCCACAAGGAGGGGTCCTCAGTCCCTTGTTGTTCAACGTTCTGATGCATAAACTTATTAAAGATCTTCCAACTAATAATGAAGACACTGTCATTTGTTATGCTAATGATATATGTTTACAGACTGCCACCGAGCCTAGAATGCAAGTTCTGCTCGACGCTTTTGCTACTAGAGCTGAGGAATGTGGCCTCCTTATCTCTGTACAGAAAACTCGTGCCCTCATTCCATGTGGTATTCCACCACCCAATTATCATATACCTACCATAAGTGAGAGAATTTTGTCTATTAGCACAGTTTTCGGCGAGAAGACATTGAGTAGATCTAGACAACACATGAAGTTTCAAGCTAAACTTTCTAATATGCTACACTCACCTGAGGTCTATAGAAGAAGAACGAAATCTGATTATGTATATTGGTTCTACAAGGTAGCCAACTCCATCAAAATATTAAATATGTACCCAACTCGACTAATGATTAATCAGCCAATTACTCCATGGGATAACTGGGATCTATCAGTTGATTTCGTAAATGCGCCCAAGAAAGATAGTGTGCACACTACATTATTAAAACAGTTAACACTGAAAAGCATCACTGAAACTACTCAGAGTATGGGTAACGATGTTTATCAGTGCTATACCGACGGCTCTGTAGAAGAAGGTGGACGATGTACCGGATGTGCATGTAAAATATTTGAACAATCTTCTCTCGTACATACAGCAATGAAGCGCGTCAATGACTGGGCAAGTACAACTCAAACCGAACTTGCAGGCATATACCTTGCCACTGAATTTTTAAAAGACAAAGGCAGTGGACTTATATACTGTGACTCGCAGAGTGCACTCCTGGCATTGAACGCACATAGTAGTGACACCCAGAAAATAGTCAGTGATATTCGAATGAATGTTTTAGCTGCCAAAGAAAACAGATTTGAGATTAAATTCCTATGGATACCATCACATGTTGGCATCTCAAGGCATGACACTGTTGATATGCTTGCTAAGTCAGCCTGCAGAAAACCAGTGGTAGAAATTGATATGGGTGTTTCATTAGCAGTGACAAAGAGAATACCTAAACAAATATCTAATGAAAATCTCACCGACCTAACAAATTCTCAAAGACCTGAAAGTTGTAGCATTAAATCTTATGATAGATATCGTGAGGAGACATTCACATATGGGACTAATAGAACAAGAACCCGGCAATGTGATGTTATAGTGGCCAGAATACGCCTGGGATATAGACGTATCTGGCAGCTTTCTCAAAACCCAAATGTCGAGTACACAATGTGTCAACTTTGTGAAAGAGAAAACATGCACTCTCTTGAACATTATATTGTAGAATGTCCCATACTGACTGACTTTCGCCCTCCTGGGCTAAGGTATGCTGAACTCTGTAGTTACTATATGAGTACTTGAACACATGATGATATATTGGACTTGTATCCAAAATTGACCATGTAATATATCAATCATACAATGTATATATATATGATGTAACTATATAACCTGAGCTTGTAAAAGCACCTTCAGTGATGAAGTGCTTAATTGCACACTAGTTTCTTTATCAGCTACCTCACCCTGTCAGGGTAAATGAGACAAATGTATGTGAATGCATGTGTGTGTGTATATATGTATGTGTATGTTTGTGTGTGTATGTATATGTATGGGTATAAAGTATATATGGAAGCTGATTAGAATTACATTTCACCTTAGTGAATGTACATTAATGACACTATGTAAAAGACACATCTAACACTTTATGTAGGGCATACGTAAATCTGTGTATCTATGTATTTACGTATGTAGGTTAGCTTAGCATTTTAAAAGCACCGAATCACCTTCTGTGGTTGAGTGTTCAATAAACCCTTGAACTGTATGTTTAACACTTCTCTAACCCTGTCCATGGCGGACAGAAGAAAATGTATATATGCTGGTTAGCATTGTAAATGTCTGGCCACGTCTGTGGTAGAAAATAATAATAAAAAAAAGTGCTAATTATTAATAGCAATTGCCTTCCTTGGTACTCTGTGATTATCTAGTGACACCTAATCAAGCCTGTGAAATTATCTGTTCAATCTGAGCTGGTGTGAAAACTTCTCAACGCTTCACGATTTGAGGTAAGTGTTCAGCTTGTGCCAGGGGCCAAGCATAATTTTCAGTGTTGTTTCAAGTGTTAAGTTGTGATAATTGAGCCAACCATGGAGGATCAGGTTGTTGCGCTGGTAGAACAGCCAAATTTTGGTAAAATTAAAGACTTAAAGAAGTCTGGTTTGTTATTGCTGGCTGATAATTTGAACCTAGCAATTTCCAGTAAAATTTTGAAAGCTCAAGTGTTAAGAGTGATTGTCACACACTTGGTGGAGGAGGAGAAACTTGAAGAGGAGTGTTTGGAGAGATAGAAGAAGTCAAGTGACAAGGTGGCAATCTTAAAGTTGGAGTTGGAGACTCAATTAGAAATGGCTAGGCTGGCAGCAGACAAGCAGAGGTTGGAGTTGCAGAACCAGACAAAACACCTTGAGTTGGAGACTAAGTTAAGACTGGCAGAGCAACAAACTAAACAATTAGAAATTCAGCAGAGTATGGCTGAAAATAACAGGTTGGAACAGCAGAGGATTGCGGCAGGTTTGGGTAACACTAGTAATAATCCAGAGAGTACAAATAGTTCTTCTAAGTACAGTAAACATGTAGAATTACCTAAGTTTAATGAAGAAGATCCAGAAATATTTTTCTTGCATTTTAAGAAACTAGCAGTCAACATGAACTGGCCTGTCGATCAGTGGGTTAGCATATTACAAGGACAATTTAAGGGTAAAGCTCAAGAGGTATTTGCATCTTTGCCTGCTGAGAATTCTTTCGATTTTAAATTTGTTCAGCAAAGTATTTTGAATGCTTACCAGCAGATCCCAGAGGCACATAGAATAAAATTCAGAAGTTTAAAAAGAGCACATAACCAGACTATTTCTGACTTTGTACGAGTAAAATTAAATCAGTTTAACAGAAGGATTAAAGCACTTAATATTACAGAGTTTGAGACTTTAAGAGACCTCATAGTAACTGAGGAAGTAGTTGGATGTCTACCAGAGAAATTAGCTTTATTTATGGCTGGAAATAAACAAACCACTGATCTTATAAAACTAGCCAAGCTAGCTGATGAGCATGAACTACTTACTAAAGTGCCTTTTAGAGCACCAATTAATCATTTTAATGCTAAAACTAATAATTAAGCTCATAAAAATCATGTTTTCCAGACTCGATCAACTACTTCTCCTTCTCCCCTTAACCCTTCTCCTGTAAAGCCTAAATCTGAGAAACAACAGACAGGGTTGTCAACCTCAAGTGATGTAGTGATTAAGCCTGCAATTGGTTCGGCTGTTCCGACCATTGGTAGATATTACACGCATTGCAGGAGAAGAGGTCATGTGGTAAATTCCTGTTATGCCTTGCACCCAGAGTTGAGACCAACTGGTCTGATTATGAATAGGGGTTTGCAAACCTTTAATGCCAATGTTGCTTCAGTCATGCCCAAGTGGATGACTAATTTTGATCCATACCTACATTCGGGAACCCTATTATGTACTAGTGGAACCTGGAAACCAGTCCAGTTGTTAAGGACACTGGTGCTTCCCAGTCCTTAATTTCTCGCCGTGTTCTTACTGATGTTAGCACAGAAGACACTGGAGAGGTAGTGTTATTGCAGGGACTTGGAGGGCATATCCAGCGTGTACCATTAATTAAGGTTAATCTGAATTCTTCTATTACACCAGGTTGGTGCACTGTAGCAGTCAGTGAGCAGTTGCCCATTCCTGGGATTGATATCATTGTAGGTAATGATTTTGATAAGTGTCAATTTAGTGGGACCGATTGTCCTGTTATGTATACTAAACCTAATGCAGTACTTGCTCAACCCGATGCGGAGGATGGTGTCATTTATCCAGCCTGTGTTGTGACCAGATCCATGGGTAAGCAGAATGTGGTAAGTCCTGCTACTACCAAGGTGGATGTTCTCGATTCCAGGACCCCTTCAGACAGGGAGGTGGAGGTGGACCTTGAAGATACATTTTTAGATCACGTGGATGTCGAGAGTGAGGCCGGTGCCAAAGCCCTAATTTATTATGACCCAGATGGTCTGGAAGATGTGGCCCAGGTACCAATTCCTTGCCCGCTCGCTCCAGTTGTAGAGTTCCAGACCTTGCGTAAGTTACAGAGTACTGATCCCAGTCTTGCTGAGTGTTATGCAGAAGCAGCAGACTCCATTGATACTTTGGAGGAGAGTACGGGTTGTTATTTCAAGGATCAATGTCTGATGAGAAGGTGGAGACCATCAGGAACTCCCTCATCAGATGATTGCGAGTCTAAAACCCAGCTCGTTGTGCCAACAGAGTATAGGGAGCAGGTATTGCAAGCTGCTCATAATGACCTGATGGGAGGCCATCAAGGCATTACCAGTATGTATCATAAGATCTGTAAACTTTTTTATTGGCCAAAACTTAAAAAAGATGTGGTCAGATATTGCCACAATTGTGTTGTGTGTCAAACCTAATCAGACTGTGCCACGAGCACCATTATACCCTATTGTAGAGCCAGAGGAGCCTTTTATTCATGTGGTACTGGATTGTGTCGGACCTTTACCCCGTACCAAATCCGGAAATATGTATATGTTTACAATTTTATGTATGACCACCAGGTTCCCTGAAGCATATGCATTACGTAACATTAGAGCTTCTACCATTATAAGGCAGTTGGAACGATTTTTCTCACTATTTGGTATGCCCCGTATAATTCAAACTGATAATGGGAGTAATTTTTGTTCCACCACCTTTACACAATTTTGTAATTCATTTGGTATAAAGCACAATTTTTCCAGTCCTTACCATCCTCAGAGTCAGGGAGGGAATCGAGCGGTTCCACCAAACTCTCAAGAAAATGTTGAAGGCAACTGGGGAAGATTCACCCAGACATTGGGATGATAATCTGCCATTTGTTTTATTTGCGGCTAGAGATGGATTGCACAGTGCACTAGGCTGTTCTCCATTCGAGCTTGTATTCGGACATCAGGTGAGAGGACCTTTAAAGATGTTATATGAGAAATTGTTAGATGTTACAGCCAGGCAGAGTGAGCGTTACCAGACGGATGTCAAGAGCAAGCTGTCCAGAACGAGGGAGTTGGCCTTACGACATCTAAGTGAACAACAACAGGTAATGAAGCAGAAACATGACCAGAGGTTCAAGGCCAAACTCAGAGTTTTTGAGCCAGGAGATTTGGTATTGGTCTTGAAGCCTCGTATGGGTACGTCTATGTCTAATAAATTTCCAGGATCGTATCAAGTATTAAAACGTCTTGGGGAAGTTACTTACAAGGTTTGCCATCCCAAGCAGAAACGACAGATCATAAGTGTACATGTAAACCGGTTGAAGGCTTATTGTGGGCCCAGTATTGTTGCTGAGGAGGTAATTCCTGAAGAGTCGAGTGTTGCTGAGGAAAATAGTAATTTTTGTTTGTCTAATTCTAGTAGTTCTGGGGAAGAATTGTTGAGTCAATTGCAGGATGAGGAGAGAGCAGAGTTCCAGGACCTTTTGGAGGTGTCTTCTAGCTTGTTTGGGGAGGTCCCCACTCAGACTTCTCTCATTACTCACGATATCACCCTGACAAATGTGACTCCAATTCGGCTGCACCCTTATCGAGTGACACCTGAGAAACGTCGTATCATCCAGGAGGAGGTTGATTATCTTCTTCGACTTGGGTTCATTAGACCCAGTCAGAGTTCCTGGAGTTCGCCATGTCTATTAGTACCAAAACTAGAAAATAAGTGGAGATTAGTAGTGGATTATAGAAAACTCAACCAGGTAACTGTAGTTGATGTTTATCCTTTACCATTATTGGAAGACTGTGTTGATACTATAGGTCATGCCAACTTTGTATCTAAATTGGACTTATCTAAGGGATATCATCAGATACCTCTTACAGATTTTGCAAGGGAAGTGACAGCATTTATCACTCCTGATGGAGCTTATGAGTTTAATGTCATGCCCTTTGGATTAAGAAATGCTCCAGCCACTTTTCAGAAATTAATGAATTCTTTGTTGAAGGATGTGCCAGACTGTAGGGCATATTTTGATGACATTTTTTCAGTAAGTAATTTTCAGTAATTTTCAGTAAGAATTGGGTAGATCATATGTCTAGTTTAAAGAAATTGTTCAATGTGTTACAACATGCTAATTTGACTGTCAATATGAAGAAATGTAGTTGGGCTAAAGGAACTATATTGTATTTAGGACATGAGGTCGGACAAGGAAGGATAGTCCCATTGCACAAGGTTCAGGCAATTGTGGAGTACCCAGTCCTAACAAATAAGAAGTCTGTGCAAAGATTTATTGGAATGTGTGCGTATTATAGGAGGTATTGTAAAAACTTTTCCATTGTTGCTGCACCCATAACAAATCTTTTAAGGAAACAGGTAAAATTTAAGTGGACGCAAGAGTGTCAGAACTCTTTTCAGAAGTTGAAAGGAATTCTCTCTACTTCACCTGTGCTAGCTAGTCCACAGTATGATAAACCTTTTATTCTTCACATAGACGCTTCAGATTTAGGAGCAGGTGCTGTTTTGTTCCAAGTAGGACCAGATGAGTTAGAACATCCTGTTTATTATTTCTCACGTAAGTTTGACAAGACAACTTAATTACTCTGTAGTTGAGAAAGAAGCACTTTGTTTAATACTTGCAGTGAAGAAATTTGAGACATATTTGTCAGGAAATCAAGTGGTAGTATATACAGACCCTAGTCCATTGACATTTATCAACTCTATGAAGTGTAAAAACCAGAGAATACTTAGATGGTCATTGATTCTGCAAAAAATCAATATTGTAATTCGTCATATTCCTGGGAGGCAAAATGTTATTGCTGATGCTTTATCCAGGGGATTTCCTGTTGCAGTGTCATAATATGTAGTGTTCTTTATTCATAAGATGTATGTAAATTTTGTATTTTTTTTACTGTTTGAAATTTCATTGCTTTGTACTTTGATTTTAGTTGAAGTATTTTCATGTTGTATTTTCATGTTATATTCCATGCAGTCAAAAAAAAAATGAAATCAACCTTCAGTTAATTTCATTTTTTTCTTAGGGGATGGGAGGGATGTTACGAATCTTACTAGGATTCTGCCATTACTCTTGATTCTTATATTACTTATTGTCTTGTTCTCTAATTAATATAGCATCCAGTTGTATGATATGAGTTTTTTGTATGTCATATATTATAGCATGCTGTAGTGTGCCTGAGTTGCATTATATTGTATGAGGCTTTTGGGTTAGATTTCCCATGTGGTTTCTCCTTGTGGACGGTTGACCATATTTTGATATGGCCAGTGTGGGAACATTGTTGTCAAGCGAGTGTTTATAGCTTAACCTTGATTAATTCCCATTATTGGTTGCCATTATATTATTTTGAGTGTTGTACCAGTGTTTACTACTCTTAAGATTAATAATGTTTGGAATATTAGTACTACATTTTGTTAGTAGAATTTCCACAATGTTTATGTGGATGTTTAGTTGATATTTTGGTAGACGCTTGGCCGGTGGACCAAAGCGTGGGGCAGAAGCGTGGCGGCTAGGATCGATAGGAGACATGTTGTTAAGTCATTGGTCACTGTTATTTTAGCACATATAAATGTTAATTTTCCTGGTTAGATGATTGTGTATAACTATTCATTAATCCATGTGCTGGTGATAGTGCTAATGTCTCAATGATTAGTTTTATTCTATGATATTGCATGCTGAAGAATATTTCTGGCTATTATTTATACAATTTAATTGTTATGTTTGTCCCCCTTAGCGTAAATATATTGTTCTCCATTTTATGCAGTGATGTGTCTATAACCTCTAGACATATGTTGGCAAGGCCGATTTAATATTATTTCTTAACACTGCGGGGAGAAGAACCTTATTTAGTCTCAAGAGTGGTAACAATCTTCACCGTTTTTGCTTCAAGCAACCTTAGATAAGCATTTAAAGATGTCTAATAGCTCAAATAAAACTGAAATTAGCAACAACATGTATATAGACAACTTCCAAGGAACCACCAGCAGTAGGAAAGAACAGATAAATATATATCATGAGGCCAATCGAGAGTTAATGATATCAAATATGCCCCTCTAGTCATGATCCTCAAATAATTACAACTTAAATCAACTGATCGAACCAGAATTTTTCGATTACATGACACTCCAGAAGATGCAAGTACTATAGGTGTCGAATGGGAAACAACTTCTGATCAGTATATCATCAAATCAACAAAACCAAATACCACCAATTTAGCAATGAGAAAGATATTATTGCAAGTAACTAAGGCTTTCGACTCCTTGGGACTATTAAATTCCATATTAATTAAAGGAAAGTTGATCATGCAAGAATGCTGGCCGGAGAAGATAGGTCTGGGATGATTCGCTAATACCTGACCTCAGGAAAAATGACAGCACCTAGTAAAAGATTTATGTATCATAATGGCTATCAAGTTTCCTCGAAACACGTCGAATGCACAGGCAGATTCGCTCATTTAGCTATATGTAGCCTATTAATTTTTTTTTATTATTATTTTCTACCACAAACGTGGCCACACATTTGCAATGCTAACCAGCATATATACATTTTCTTCTGTCCTCCATGGACAGGGTTAGAGATGTGTTAAACATATAGTTCAAGGGTTTATTGAACAATCAACCACAGAAGGTGATTCGGTGATTTTAATATGCTAAGCTAACCTACATACGTAGATACATAGATACACAGATTTACGTATGCCCTACATAAAGTGTTCGATGTGTCTTTTACATAGTGTCATTAATGTGCATTTACAAAGGTGAAATGTAATTCTGATCAGCTTCCATATGCACTTTATACACATACATTTGCATACACACACACACATATATATGTACACATACATGTATACATACATATAGACACACACACACACACATGTATTCACATACATTTGTCTCTTTTACTCTGACAGAGTGAGAGAGCTGACAGAGAAACTAGTGTGCAATTAAGCACTTAATCACTGAAGGTGATGAAGGTGCTTTTACAAGCTCAGGTTATATAGTTACATCACATAAATGCATTATATAATTGATACATTACATGGTTAATCTTGGGTACAAGTCCAATATATCATCAAGTGTTCCAGTACTCATATAGTAATTACACAGTTCAGCATACCTTAGCCCAGGAGGGCGAAAGTCAGTCAATATGGGACATTCTACAATATAATGTTCAAGAGAGTGCATGTTTTCTCTTTCACAAAGTTGACATATTGTGTACTCGACATTTGGGTTTTGAGAAAGCTGCCAGATACGCCTATATCCCAGGCGTATTCTGGCCACTATAACATCACATTGCCGGGTTCTTGTTCTATTGGTCCCATATGTGAATGTCTCCTCACGATATCTATCGTAATATTTCAAATCAAATCAAATCAAATGTTTATTTAGGTAAGGTACATACATACAAGAGATTTTACAAAGAGTGATGGATTTATAGATAGGGCTAGTACCTACAGTGCCTAAAGCCACTATTACGCAAAGCGTTTCGGGCATGAAAAACTTAAATGACTAAAGCTTAATACTAATTGAGCATAAAGAATAAAATGAGTTGAGAACAATTAAAATAAAGAGATAAAAAGGGGGGGAACATGGCTGAAAAAGCAGCATAAATACAATTCCAGTCGACAAACAGCGTCATTTAAAAAAAAAAAACGACATTGGTTGACAATAGAGGGGTAAGGCAGGTTACAGGGAATTTATTAGGTATAGCTTCGTTTTTATCTTAAACTGGTTGAGAGAGGTACAGTCTTTAACATGGTTGGGAAGGTCATTCCACATTCTGGGTCCCTTGATTTGAAGAGCATTTCTAGTTTGATTAAGTCGTACTCTAGGAATATCAAAACTGTATTTATTTCTGGTGTGGTGCTCATGGGTTCTGTTACAACCTTTGTTACGGACCCGAGTCCATCGTCGGAGCAGGGACGACAACGCCATCTGTGAGTCCGCTCCCGAAACCCCCTCCAAATGGACGACGCCATCTAGTGGTGACAGGATATGCCGGCAATAGGAGCTGGATTCCAGTCTTAATTGACTAGTGGAGTAGCCGCTGCTGACCTCTGGTGAGGTAGTGCTTAGACAGTGAACGCCATCTATGGAGTGAAGAGGTTTACGTTTCTGTCTAAGCTTGTGAGTGATGTTCCCTAGAGCGTCCCAGTATTAATGACGAGTCTGGTTTACATAAATCAGGTACAATAAGCACTTATTTCTAAGCAAATGGGTCGAAAAAGCACTAATTCTTTAAGTAGGTGGGCGTTTCTGTAAGTGATATTTCCTGGTGGCTCCAGGTCGTGTCCCCAGTACTGATGACGTGTCTGGTTTCAGAGTCGACCTGGGACTGCAGTGTTGGACGATGGGGTAGTCTACCCAAGGCAGCCAAGGTCTCTTCACCAGTCTGCTTTTAAGAAGCTGTGAGCCACCCGCGGACGAACTCTGTTGAGAGTACGATAGCCTGCCTGAGGAGTGGCAGTGTCGGGAATCGCCTTATCCGGGGTTGGCTGGTGGAAGAGACCACCCACTGGGGTGCTGTATGAGGAGAGTGACTAGCGAGTCACACGAGGCTCCTGGCTAGGGCTCGCAACCCTAGTATCGGTCGTAGAGTGGCCTATACGGCGGTGCTGATCGGTACCTGCCAGCTACAGGCTGGATTGTGGTTGAAGGCCTCCACGACGAAGCATCCAGTGGGACTGTGATTTGGCTGGCCTGTGGCCAGGGTAGATTCGGGGTAGTCAGCGTGGATTCATCGTGGGCCACGGAAGAAGGAACCAGGGTTACCCAAAGTGAGCATCGCCGAATATCCAGTGTCTTCGAAGGAAGACAGAACTGTATATAAGTGTAGTTATAATCCCCGTGTGTGACCTGTTTTATATATATATATATGGTGGTGGCAAATATATTTGAAGGAAAATTCTCATAATTTAGTGTACTTGTAAACCTCCCCCGTTAATTTTACTTGTGTTACAGAGCTCACCCCTTGAAAGCCTCTACTAACTTGGGGCCGGATTCCCAAAACTCTACTACCATCAGAGAAGAACCCGGTTGCGTCCCAGTAGGGCCGTAACAACCTTCTATGAAGCTTTTGAGGTCAGGATTCGCATTACAGTTCAGCGTTTTATATATGTATAATACACATGAGAGAATATGCAGTTACTTAATATCTAACATATTAAGAGATTTGAGCAGGGGTACCGAGTGATGTCTGGGGCCAGAGTTGGATATTGTCCTAATAGCAGCTTTGTGTTGAGTAATTAGAGGACGTAAATGATTTTGGGTAGTAGAGCCCCAAGCACAAATACCATAGTTGAGATATGGATAGATGAGGGAGTAATAGAGAGTCACCAGGGCAGGGTGGGGTACATAATATCTGATCTTAGAAAGAATGCCAACAGTTTTTGAAACTTTTTTTGAAGTATTTAGAATGTGTCCCTGGAAATTCAGCTTGTGGTCAATGAGAATGCCAAGGAATTTGTCATCTAATTTGTAACAAATTTCGGTATTGTTTATTTTGAGATTTATTTGATCAGAGGATTTATTGCCAAACAGAATATAGAAAGTTTTGTCATTGTTAAGGGCGAGTTTGTTGGCAGTTAGCCAAAGATGGACTTTATTTAGCTCAGTATTTACTGTGGCATTTAGAGCAAGGGGGTCAGGACTGGAGTAAATGAAGGTTGTGTCGTCAGCAAATAGAATTGGTTTGAGGTGTTGGGAGGCATTTGGAAGGTCATTAATGTAGATGAGAAAGAGGAGAGGGCCAAGTATGCTGCCCTGAGGAACACCAATGTTGATGGGTAGGGTGGGAGAAATTGAATTATTCACAGAAACATACTGGAGCCTTTCAGTATGGTAGGATTTGAGGTATTGCAGGGAGTGTCCTCTGACTCCATAATGATCTAATTCAAGAAGAAGGTTTTGGTGGTTGACAGTGTCAAAAGCCTTACGCAGGTCCACAAATAACCCAACAGGGAACTCATTTTTATCAAGAGCTGCATGAATCAAGTTAATCATACTAATAAGTGCATCGTTAGTGCTTCTTTTGGGTCTGAAAAAATATTGGCAAGAGCTAAGTATATTGTGTTCGAGTAGATAAGAGTAAAGCTGCTTGTAGATTAGTTTTTCAAATTTTTTTGACAAGTTAGGTAGGATTGATATAGGTCTGTAGTTATTAACATCTGTGAGATCACCACATTTGTGTACAGGGGTTACTCTCGCTTTTTTTAGGATATCTGGAAAGGTTTGGAGTTCAAGTGACTTGTTGAAGAGCAATGCAATAGCAGGGGTTAAAGTTCTGGAGGCTTTTTTGTAAATTAAAGTTGGTATCTCCTCAAGGGCACTAGACTTGGTTTTAAGGGAAAGGATTATCTCATTGACGTCAGTGGAATTAATAGGCTTTAGGTACAGAGACTGTGGATAGTTACCTGTAAGATAGTCCTTAACATCAGTACTGGAAGATGGAATATCATTTGCAAGGGATGACCCAATGGAAGAGAAGAACCTATTGAACTCATTAGCAGAATCAGAGGCTGAAAGCTGACCATCGTTATTGGACAGGAGAGTTGGTTTGTTATTTAAAATCTTCTTTGATCTCAATATTTGTGAAATTGTGCTCCAAGTTTTTTTAATGTTGCTCTTTATTTGGGTAAATTTATCTTCGTAGTATTTAGTTTTGGCTCGTCTAATTATCTTAGATAGCAGTAACGAGTAATTCTTTGAGAATGAATTGGAGACAATTCATAACCTATACTTCTTCTCAAGGTCATGTTTTTTATTAATGGATTTAAGTATTTAATGCTACAACTTTCCGGTCTTTGTGAATTTGTTAGGTCTGTGAGATCTTCATTAAATATTTGTTTAAGTATTCTTTTTGTCACTGCTAATGAAACACCCATATCAATTTCAACCACTGGTTTTCTGCAGGCTGTCTTTGCAAGCATATCAACAGTGTCATGCCTTGAGATGCAAACATGTGATGGTATCCATAGGAATTTAATTTCAAATCTGTTTTCTTTAGCAGCTAAAACATTCATTCGAATATCACTGACTATTTTCTGGGTGTCACTACTATGTGCGTTCAATGCCAGGAGTGCACTCTGCGAGTCACAGTATATAAGTCCACTGCCTTTGTCTTTTAAAAATTCAGTGGCAAGGTATATGCCTGCAAGTTCGGTTTGAGTTGTACTTGCCCAGTCATTGACGCGCTTCATTGCTGTATGTAC
Organism: Procambarus clarkii; assembly: GCF_040958095.1. Taxonomy (NCBI): domain Eukaryota; kingdom Metazoa; phylum Arthropoda; class Malacostraca; order Decapoda; family Cambaridae; genus Procambarus; species Procambarus clarkii. Next base: position 23,191,585 of record NC_091158.1, read on the forward strand.
GAGAGAAGATTGTTCAAATATATTGCATGCACATCCGGTACATCATCCACCTTCTTCTACAGAGCCGTCGGTATAGCACTGATACACATCGTTACCCATAATCTGAGTACTTTCAGTGATGCTTTTCAGTGTTAACTGTTTTAATAAAGTAGAGTGCACACCATCTTTCTTGGGCGCATTTACAAAATCAACTGATAGATCCCAGTTATCCCATGGAGTAATTGGTTGATTAATCATTAATTGAGTTGGGTACATATTTAATATTTTGATGGTGTTGGCTACCTTGTAGAACCAAAATACATAATCAGATTTCGTTCTTTTTCTATAGACCTCAGGTGAGTGCAGCATATTAGAAAGTTTAGCTTGAAACTTCATGTGTTGTCTAGATCTACTCAATGCCTTCACGCCGAAAACTGTGCTAATAGACAAAATTCTCTCACTTATGGTAGGTAATTTTAACTTTGCTCTCATATTAACTATTCTCGTGGACTTCGGAGCCCCAAGGATGAGACGCATAGCTTCATTTTGCAAGGTTTCAAGAGATTTCAGCTCTTTGTCTCTATACAGTGTGAGATGTAGAGGATTGTAGTCAATCACATTTTAGTGGCAGATGAACTGGCAGATCTGCTCACCTCAAAGGATAGGGTGGCACCGTTGAAAAGACAGTCATTGCCACAACTAGAATTAACTGTCCAACTGTTAGGAGTAAGGCTGGGTCATTATCTGACGAAAACTTTAAGTAATATAAATTTTGAAGAAAGAGTGGTATGGTCAGATAATGAGGTAGTTTTTCAGTGGGTGAAAAACAACAATAGTAAAACTCCTTGTGTGAGCAATCGTGTCAAGGAGATAAGAGAGTTGTCAACTAGATACAAACTCAGATATGTACCCACAAAGGAGAATCCCACTGACTATTTCTCTAGAGGCCTGACTTTAAGGCAATAACCAAAAGCTGAGATGTGGTTAATGGACCTCAGTGACCAGTAGCCTAAACATAATTCACAAATCATTGCATCACAAATCACATTTAGAAGAGCCTGATAAAAACTTTTAATGATCTGGGTCTCTGGATTGACCCAGAAAACTGTTATTGTTTCCCACCCACTAAAGAACTCCCTCATTATCTGACCACACCGATGTTTTTTCAAAGTGGAGGTTAATTAATGTTTTGATCAGGTAATGAGCCAATCTTACGCCTACCAGTAGGGCGGTTAATTCTAACTGTGGCAATGACCATTTCCTAACCCTTAAACTGCACAAAACGTCATATGTGTGACATTGAAGGGGGGTATAAGCTCAAAAAATATTCGAATTATGTGAAAATTACTAAAAAAAAAATAAACAAACCTCCAAATTATTGGCTTCAGCTTCGTGAAACTTTCATCAAAATATTTTCAGAAATTGATTTTAAACGAATATTTAAGAAAAAGAACGTTTTGTTGATAAAGAGAACAGCTCCTATTAACTGGAACTGATGGATAATGCAAGAATAAAGAGGTGAAGGAACCTGTCTGACGCACAAAGAAGAAGAATAGTAGTAAGAAGTGTCCACAAAGTGGATATACAGCTGGTGCTTTTATAGCATTGGTGAGTAATACATAATAACACATATAATAATGAGTAATTATGTTATTATGCTCTATTTTGTTATACTTCATATAAATACCAATGTCATTTATTGTTCCAATGTTATTATCAGTTACTTTCAACAATGTCAAAAAAAAAAATTATTACCTATTGGTAAAGGTACCTATAGGTAAAGGTAAACGTATACCTTTAAAGCTTCTCCTGAAGTTTACACTGAAAATATGTAAATTTGATGGTTTTAGGTATAGTGGCTTTAGAATACACTAAGTCAACAAATTTATTCCTGAAGTTAGCCTAATTTTTATTCTCTGTTCCAGAGAATGTAGGAAGGCTGATGGAATGCAGCTTGACCTCTAGTTATGCTGTATTAGAGGAAGCTTTGGCTGTTGCCTTTCACTGGTTAATTATTTTAGCGAAAAGATTCAAATTGGTCTGTATATAATCCTCTTACAGTGCCAGATCAGTCATAACATCGTCTAATACAGGGAGCCGGTCGGCAAAGACAGGGAGCCGGTCGGCTGAGGGGACAGCACACTGGACTTGTGATCCTGTGGTCCCGGGTTCGATCCCGGGCCCCGGAGAGAAACAATGGGCAGAGTTTCTTTCACCCTATGCCCCTGTTACCTAGCAGTAAAATAGGTACCTGGGTGTTAGCCAGCTGTCAGGGGCTGCTTCCTGGGGGTGGAAGCCTGGTCGAGGACCGGGCCGCGGGGACACTAAAAAAAAGCCCCGAAATCATCTCAAGATAACCAAGATACAGTATCAGATAAATTGATTTTGGCAGGATCGACCAAATAATTTTCTATCTGGCATTTGACTTGCTGAAACTTACTTGTGGATGTGTGAAACTATCTTTTCAGTTCAACATAGTCGACTGGTGATTGCTGAGACATATCTTGACATTTATTAATCTCTATGGTCAAGTGATCTTTTAGACCTATGAGGGGTCCTTTTCAGTTTTTCTAGTTTAGCCATTCTGGCTGTTTAACTCTCAAACCACTAGGGGACCAAATGGCTTTAACCCTTTAACTGCGCAACGCGCCTGCAGGTCCATGTCTGGGGTGCGCTTCGCACCTCCAGGTATTTGTTTTTTTCACGTTCCATTCAAAACTCCCGCGGCTACATGGGGTTTACATCAGCTTCCTCAGGGCTCTTGTAAACAGACACCATCTTTAAAAAAAATCATGGTTCACATTCCCGGGTGTGAGAGCCTCAGTAGTGAGTGAACAACCAAGGCTGGTGCACACAGCATGAGTGCACAGCACTGCTGTTCAGTGTGTGACCACAGCATCGCCTAATAATGTCAATATATATATATATATATATATAACCTGTATTATTTAACCATGATAGTATTATAAAAGAGCCTGAGTGTGATAATGACTGGGTACAATGTTCAAATTTCAGTGGTTCACTGCTGTTCACGATGTTCACAGCGCTAGCCACAGCATTATTTCGTCCATCTAGGAATCTTCAAACGACTTCTTAGGTTCCTTTTCAAAATAAACTTGCGGCCAATTATTCATTTACAGGAATTAGTGACCAGGATTGTGGTTATAACTAGCATTGTGCGCAGTATTGTGGAAGGAAGAATTTTGGTGAGGGAGGTGACGTAATGATAGCGTCGTCTGCTGTTTGCTGCGTGATTTCTCATGCAGTGTATGGTGGCCACTGTACTGCTTGGACACAATACCGGCTTACTTGCATAGTTCTGTTAAATAAAACATGTAGATAGGTATATATAACATGTGTAAATAGTGTAATAAAAACAATAACAGTATGGTGGAAGGAACAATGTTGGCGAGTAAGATGTTCGAGTGAAAGAGGACTGTCTGGGTGTGGCTGCTCACACTCGCGATGCTCTTATTGTGTTGATGGTAAATGTATATAGTGTGTGACAGTGTATAGTGTGTACATATGTTGTAAATATACATAAATGAACATGAAACATTTGTGTGAATAACTGTATGATGGGAGAAGCAATGTTGGCAAATACAATGTTGGAGGAGTGAGGGAGAGCTGGCTGGGTGTGGCTGCTCACACTCGCGGTGTTCTGAATGTGTTGATACTGAATGTATATAGTGTGTGACAGTGTATAGTATGTAAAAAGATTGTATATATACATAAATTAGCATGATACATGGTAAATATATGCAACATTCGAAGTCGGATTGCGACGAAGTCGGATTGCGAAAGGGATCTGGGAGTTATGATTAGTAAGAATTTAAAACAAAAGGATCAATGCATGAATGTTCGTAATAAGGCAAATAGGACACTCGGATTTATTAATCGAAGTGTTAGCAACAAGACACCTGGTGTGGTTCTTCAGCTATATCTTGCTCTGCTTAGGCCCCATTTAGATTATGCAGTTCAGTTTTGGTCGCCGTACTATAGAATGGATATAAATTCACTTGAACATGTCCAGCGTAGGATGACTAAGTTAATTCCCCAAATTAGAAATCTTTCATATGAAGAAAGATTAACAAAGCTTAAATTGCATTCACTGGAAAGGCGAAGAGTTAGGGGTGACATGATAGAGGTTTACAAGTGGATGAATGGACATAACAAAGGGGATATTAATATGGTATTAAAAGTATCAACACAAGACAGAACACGAAACAATGGGTATAATTGGATAAATTTAGATTTAGGAAAGATTAATTGGGTATATACTGGTTTGGTAACAGGGTTGTTAATTTGGGGAACCAATTACCGCGTAACTTGGTGGAGGTGGGGTCCCTTGATTGTTTCAAGCGTGGTTTGGACATGTATATGAGTGGGATTGGATGGTTATAGATAGGAACTGCCTCGTATGGGCCAATAGACCTTCTGCAGTTGCCTTTGTTCTTATGTTCTTAACATATGTGTACACGAGTGTCATGCACGTAACACAGTGTCCTCGGATAGTACGGATGTTTTACTGCCATAATATAGTGTACGTGCTCATTACACATAGGGTTAGCACGTAAAAACAAATAAAATTTATTTGGAACTGTGAGCAAAAAATGAACAAAAATATATTCGCGGCAACTCGTGCGCCTCGCCCCAGGCGGCCTACTGGCCAGGGAGTGTACGTCACGGGAGAACTGGGAATGATGACATCACGCGCCAACTTACGGACCCCATAGCGGACAAAGTATGTACGATTTCGATTTTTTTTGACATACTGATACTGAGGGAAGGGTTGTTGACACTTTAAAAAAACAAAAGAATTTTTTCAAGAGAATTTATTTCCTGCGCACTGTGGGGAGGGGGGGGGGGGGTCACATTTGGAGGCGGCACAGTTAAAGGGTTAACATCCACAGGCGTAACAAAAAAAAAAAAATCCAAAAAATTCTTTCGTTTTATAAAAACGTACATTTGTGTTCCCTGATCACGGAAAAAATAACAAAAAAATCGTAGGTGATATATTTTAGCCGCAATAGGGTAGGGAAGTCTGGCAAAAAAGGAGCGTTTACAGAGCCTTCGCCAGATGAGGTCTACTCCGCTCGAGCTGTCAGGTGGCAGTTGCCACAAATATATTATTACCAAATTATTTCAATGTCTCTGATTTATTTTTTCTTAGTTTTTTTGCAGTAATATTATTCAATACAGTGAATTGTGATATATATTTATATAATAAAAAGTGTGAACCATCGCTGTACTCAAAATTATTGTGTGCATATTAGTGACTCAATTATTATGTTCATAAAACAATAAACAAATAGTTTTGCTGTTGTTACACTATATACACAGGTTATATATAAGTTTCTGCATGTTTTGCTCAGCATAACGAACCACTATGTTGGTATTGTGAGTCAAAATGCAATGAGGAGTGACCGCCACACACCAGCCAGCCACTCGCTGCCACTCACTCCCTCAACAACACCTCATTCCCCCTCATTCTCCTCCCACAATACGGTTTTTGCATTTATTCACTATACACCAATGTTATATATAAGTATTTACATGTTTTGTTCACCATAACTGAACATCTTAGCTTGTATGGTGAGTAAAGGTACAAAGACGTAGCTACTCACACAGTCAGCTGGTGATGGCCGCCCTCAAGGCCAGACGCACTAATATTTCTCCTCCAACAATATTGTTTGTGGTATTATTATGCTATATAAACACATTATATATAAGTATCTACCTGTTTTATTCACCATACTTGTACAAATAAGCTGGTATGGTGCCCAAAGACCATAGTGGCCACCAGTAAACAACATGATAAGTCATGCAGACGACGCACCTCCCTCACCAAAATGGTGGCTCCCAACTTACTCCAATTGCTGTTATGACACTCTATACACACGTTATGTATAAGGATCTACATTTGTGTTCACCATAACGTACCACTAAGCTGGTATGGTGAGTGCAGTCAATAAAAGGTGGCCCACACAAATGCATTTCCTAAGCCCTCCATCCCCCACTACACCTCCCGCCAACCCCTGTCAACTACACCGCAGGAGGGCGTGCCCTCTCCCCAAGCAATCCCTGCCCCCTCACCCCTAAGACTTCTTCCTGCCCCAAGCAGGCCTGTGCAAGACCTTAGCCCTCCATCCCCCACTCCACCTCCCCCTGAATCCCTGGCAACTACCTCACAGGAAGATAAGCCTACCCAAGTAGCAATGACCATGGAACAACTTCCTACACTTGTGGGGAGTGAGGGTAAAATTGGATATAAGAAAGTGAGCTTCAAGGTAATGTACTCAAATATTGATGGGATTACCAATAAAGCAAGTGAACTGGCAGACAGGGCACAAGAAGAAAACCCTGATATAAAAGGACTCACGGAAACAAAATTGTCAGGAGTCATAACAGATGCTGTGTTTCCAAAGGACTACTATATAGTAAGTGAGGTGAATGAGAAGCATCGCCAGACATGTGGCTTTATTGATCAAATAATTACAGTACAGTTACATCCTGCAATAACACAAGCCATTAATGCCCTATACTTATACATAGTTTAAGCCTTGTCTATTCACTATAACAATAAGCCAACTGCACATGACTAAAGCTTGAATATACAGAAATTATACTAGAAGTTAACATTACACAAACCTGTACACAAGCACGACACAGCTGATCTGACGATACAAACAAGTCAAGCGAGCATCCATCCGGTACGATAATATATAACACTCTTACTACAGTAAGGAAAGAGAGGGAAGGGAGAGGAGGTGGAGGAGTGACCCTGCTGATAAAGAAGGACTAGAGCTTTGATGAGATGGAAATTCCGGACTGTGACGGGTTCAGAGATTACATAAAAGGAACTATAACAATGGGTCGACCTAAGATAATAGTGGCAGTCCTTTACAACCCTCCCCTAAATGGCAGAAGGCCTAGACAGGAGTTTGATAGGAACAACATTGGCAACCATTAATATAATAGAGAGAGCAGCTTCAGTTGCCTGCAGGAATGGTTCAAGACTCTTAATCATGAGCGATTTCAACCATGGAAAGATAGACTGGGAGAATGGGGACCCACATGGTGGTGCAGATACGTGGAGAGCTAAACTCTTAGAAGTGGCAACAAGGAACTTGCTGAGCCAGCATGTCAAGGAACCCACAAGAGTGAGAGACAATGATGAACCCACTAAACTCGACTTGCTATTCACCCTCAATAAGTAAAAAATAAGGGAAGTCAAAGTTAAAGCCCCCATAGGAATGAGTGACCACAGTGTAGTGAGTTTTGAGTACTTGGTGGAGGTAGGGTTAACCTATCCAAGGATGGGATCGGATGGAAAAAGACTAAATTACCGAAGAGGAAAATATGACGAGATGAGGAACTTCCTCAGGGGAATACCGTGAGAAACAGAATTTAGAGACAAGAATGTCCAGAACATGATGGATTTTGTCACCCAGAAGAGCCAGGAAGCTGCAGACAGGTTCATCCCCGTCCAAAAGGAGAAACACGAAAACAACAGAAAAACCCACGGTTTAACCAGGAATGCATGGCAGTGAAGCATCTGAGTAAAAAAACATGGAGAAAGTAAATAAATAACAGAACACTGGAGAGCAGGGAGAGATACCAGAGGGCTAGAAATGAGTACCTCAAAGTGAGGAGGGAAGCAGAGCGACAGTTTGAAAATGACATAGCGAGTAAAGACAAGACCCAACCAAAGCTGCTCCACAGCCACATCAGGAGGAAAACAGCAGCGAAAGAACAAGTGATGAAACTGAGAAAAGGGGAGAACAGATACACAAAGAATGACAAGGAGGTGCATGAAGAACTCAACAAGAGATTCCAGGAGGTCTTCACAATAGAACAAGGAGAAGCTCCTGCACTCAATGAGGAGGAGGCAAACCAAGCATCCTTGGAGGAATTTGACCTCACCAGTGATGAGGTCAAAAGGTGTCTGCTGGAGCTAGATGTGACAAAGGCTGTTGGGCCTGACAGTGTCTCACCATGGATACTAAAGGAAGGTGCAGAAGCACTAAGTGTGCCACTCTCCATAGTGTATAACAGGTCACTGGAAACAGGAGACTTACCAGAAAGTTGGAAGACAGCTAACGTAGTCCCAATATACAAGAAGGGCGACAGGCAAGAGGCACTGAACTACAGGCCAGTTTCCCTACCTTGTATACCATGCAAGGTGATGGAGAAGATCGTGAGGAAAAGGCTCATAGAGAATCTGGAGGGAAATAACTTTGTAACGCACCACCAACATGGGTTCAGGGATGGTAAATCGTGCCTCACAGGTTTAATAGAATTCTATGACCAGGCAATAAAAAATAGGCAGGAAAGAGAAGGGTTGGCCGACTGCATTTTCCTGGACTGCCAAAAAGCCATTGACACAGTACCCCATAAAAGGCTGTTTAAAAAGTTGGAGCAACAGGCAGGAGTAAAAGGGAAGGTGCTCCAGTGGATAAGGGAATACTTAAGCAACAGGAAACAGCGAGTAACGGTGAGAGGGGGGGGGGGAGACATTAGAGTGGCGAGATGTCACCAGCAGAGTCCCACAGGGCTCAGTACTTGGACTCATCCTGTTTCTAATATATGTAAACGATCTTCCACAAGGTATAGACTCGTTCCTCTCAATATTTGCTGATGATGCAAAAATTATGTGAAGAATCAAGACGGATGAAGATAGACAGAGACTACAGGATGACCTGGACAAACTGGAGGAATGGTCTAGAAAATGGCTGCTAAAGTTCAACTCAGGAAAGTGTAAGGTAATGAAATTAGGCGAAGGGAGCAGGAGGCTGAACACAAGGTATCATCTGGGAGGTGAAATCCTGCAAGAATTATATAGAGGGAAAGATCTGGGGGTTGATATCACATCGAACCTGTCCTCAGAGGCCACATCAAAAGAATATCATCACCGGCATATGCTAGACTGACCAACATAAGAACTGCCTTTAGAAACTTGTGTAAGGAATCGTTCAGGACCCTTTATACCACTTATGTAAGACCAATCCTGTAGTATGCAGCTCCAGCCTGGAGTCCATATCTAGTTAAACACAAGCCAAAGTTAGGGAAGATCCAGCGGTATGCCATCAGGTTCGTACCGAAACTGAGAGGAATGAGCTACGAGGAAAGGCTAAGGGAGCTGAACCTCACATTTCTGGAATACAGAAGAGTAAGGGGAAACATGATAACCACCTACAAAATTCTCAGGGAATTGACAGGGTGGACAAAGACAAATTCTTCAGGACGAGAGGGACACGAACAAGGGGACACAGGTGGAAACTTAGTACCCAGATGAGCCACAGAGACGTTAGAAAGATTTTTTTTAGTATTTGAGTAGTTAATAAATGGAATGCACTAGGTAGTAATGTGGTGGAGGCTGACTCCATACACAGTTTCAAATGTAGATATGATAGAGCCCAGTAGGCTCACGAATCTGTACACCAGTTGATTGACAGTTGAGAGGCGAGACCAAAGAGCCAAAGCTCAACCACCGCAAGCACAATAAGGGGAGTACAATTACGTGAGTACACACAGTCAGAAGACAACGCCACCACCCTCCCTCCCACAACATTACTCCTCCCTCCATGGAGCACAGCACTAAATATCACCACAATCCTGCTATTATCAGAATCCTGGTCAGTTTTATCACAGTCAGGGATCTTCTGTAATACTATCATCGCTAAATACTAGCATGAACATATATATTATGGCATTTGTAGGCGATGCTGTGGTCACAAGCTGAACAGCGGTGCTGTGAGCTCGTGCTGTGTGCGTCAGCCTTGGTGGCTTGCTCAATACTGAAGCTCTCACACCCAAGAATGTTGGTCTTTTTTTCTAGGTGGCATCTGACAACTATCGGTCGTTGCTGCACTATAGCTGCCCCTATCCCAGGCGGGGCATTTAAATTATAGCGCTAGACACGAAATCATATATATATATGATATGCATGGTTTCGGTTTTGCCATTGAAAGCATATTATATATATGATTTGCGTGGTTTAAGGGTTAAGCTTTGTAGGGTTTATGCTTCGGTAGTAGCCTAGGGTTATATTTTCAGTCATTAGGCTACGATATCCTACTTCCTTAGAATTTAGCAAATAAATGATTGACATATATACAAATGATTTGAGTGGTAATCAGTGTCACTATAGGTAATACCTAAAGCTAGCTCATCATTATTGCTGTTGGTTGGAGAGCAACACTTCTTAAAACTCA